>NC_069510.1:157590653-157833153 GCF_027579735.1 Bombina bombina
ATATATATAATAGTGTTTGTTTAGTATAAATAGTATTATATATATAATAGTGTTTGTTTAGTATAAATAGTATTATATATATATAATAGTGTTTGTTTAGTATAAATAGTATTATATATATATAATAGTGTTTGTTTAGTATAAATACCTATAAATAGTATTTTATATATATATATATATATATATATATATATATATATATATATATATATATATAATAGTGTTTGTTTAGTATAAATAGTATTATATTTATAATAGTGCTTGTTTAGTATAAATAGTATTATATATATATATATAATAGTGTTTGTTTAGTATAAATAGTATTATATATATATAATATTGTTTGTTTAGTATAAATAGTATTATATATATAATAGTGTTTGTTTAGTATAAATACCTATAAATAGTATTATATATATAATAGTCTTTGTTTAGTATAGATACCTATAAATAGTATTATATATATAATAGTGCTTGTTTAGTATAATTACTTATAAATAGTATTATATATATAATAGTGTTTGTTTAGTATAAATAGTATTATATATATAATAGTGTTTGTTTAGTATAAATAGTATTATATATATAATAGTGTTTGTTTAGTATAAATAGTATTATATATATAATAGTGTTTGTTTAGTATAAATAGTATTATATATATAATAGTGTTTGTTTAGTATAAATACCTATAAATAGTATTATATATATAATAGTGTTTGTTTAGTATAAATAGTTATAAATAGTATTATATATATATATAATAGTGTTTGTTTAGTATAAATACCTATAAATAGTATTTTATATATATATATATATATATATATATATATATATATATATATATATATATTTATATATATATAATAGTGTTTGTTTAGTATAAATAGTATTATATATATAATAGTGTTTGTTTAGTATAAATAGTATTATATATATAATAGTCTTTGTTTAGTATAGATACCTATAAATAGTATTATATATATATAATAGTGTTTGTTTAGTATAAATACCTATAAATAGTATTTTATATATATATATATATATATATATATATATATAATAGTGTTTGTTTAGTATAAATAGTATTATATTTATAATAGTGCTTGTTTAGTATAAATAGTATTATATATATATATAATAGTGTTTGTTTAGTATAAATAGTATTATATATATATATATATATATATATATATAATATTGTTTGTTTAGTATAAATAGTATTATATATATAATAGTGTTTGTTTAGTATAAATACCTATAAATAATATTATATATATAATAGTCTTTGTTTAGTATAGATACCTATAAATAGTATTATATATATAATAGTGCTTGTTTAGTATAATTACTTATAAATAGTATTATATATATAATAGTGTTTGTTTAGTATAAATAGTATTATATATATAATAGTGTTTGTGTAGTATAAATAGTATTATATATATAATATTGTTTGTTTAGTATAAATAGTATTATATATATAATAGTGTTTGTTTAGTATAAATACCTATAAATAATATTATATATATAATAGTCTTTGTTTAGTATAGATACCTATAAATAGTATTATATATATAATAGTGCTTGTTTAGTATAATTACTTATAAATAGTATTATATATATAATAGTGTTTGTTTAGTATAAATAGTATTATATATATAATAGTGTTTGTTTAGTATAAATAGTATTATATATATAATAGTGTTTGTTTAGTATAAATAGTATTATATATATAATAGTGTTTGTTTAGTATAAATAGTATTATATATAATAGTGTTTGTTTAGTATAAATACCTATAAATAGTATTATATATATAACAGTGCTTGTTTAGTATAAATAGTATTATATATATAATAGTGTTTGTTTAGTATAAATAGTATTATATATATAATAGTGTTTGTTTAGTATAAATAATATTATATATATAATAGTGCTTGTTTAGTATAGATACCTATAAATAGTATTATATATATATAATAGTGTTTGTTTAGTATAAATACCTATAAATAGTATTATATATATATATATATATATATATATAATAGTGTTTGTTTAGTATAAATAGTATTATATATATAATAGTGTTTGTTTAGTATAAATACCTATAAATAGTATTATATATATATATAATAGTGTTTGTTTAGTATAAATACCTATAAATAGTATTATATATATATAATAGTGTTTGTTTAGTATAAGTACCTATAAATAGTATTATATATATAATAGTGTTTGTTTAGTATAAATACCTATAAATAGTATTATATATATATAATAGTGTTTGTTTAGTATAAATACCTATAAATAGTATTATATATATAATAGTGTTTGTTTAGTATAAATACCTATAAATAGTATTATATATATATATATAATTATATATAATAGTGTTTGTTTAGTATAAATACCTATAAATAGTATTATATATATATAATAGTGTTTGTTTAGTATAAATACCTATAAATAGTATTATATGTATATAATAGTGTTTGTTTAGTATAAATACCTATAAATAGTATTATATATATAATAGTGTTTGTTTAGTATAAGTACCTATAAATAGTATTATATATATAATAGTGTTTGTTTAGTATAACTACCTATAAATAGTATTATATATATTATAGTGTTTGTTTAGTATAAGTACCTATAAATAGTATTATATATATTATAGTGTTTGTTTAGTATAAGTACCTATAAATAGTATTATATATATAATAGTGTTTGTTTAGTATAAATAGTATTATATATATATAATAGTGTTTGTTTAGTATAAATAGTATTATATATATAATAGTGCTTGTTTAGTATAAATAGTATTATATATATAATAGTGTTTGTTTAGTATAAATAGTATTATATATATAATAGTGTTTGTTTAGTATAAATACCTATAAATAGTATTATATATATAATAGTGTTTGTTTAGTATAAATACCTATAAATAGTATTATATATATCATAGTGTTTGTTTAGTATAAATAGTATTATATATATAATAGTGTTTGTTTAGTATAAATAGTATTATGGTAATGAAAGAGAAAAATCAAAGTACTTCTGCACAGCTACAAACAATTTGTATACAAGTTAAGTCCAATATAATAGAGGAATCAGTAATTGTCAGTTGAGATGAGTCTTTATGGACAAAATATATATATGAATGGTATATATTTTGATTTAATATGCAATAAATCCCAGGCAAAAAGGAATGTATAGTTGTCTTCTTACCGGAAGGTACCTCAATCATATGAGGTAATGTGTAGTCATATGATATAGGTGGGGGTCTGTGTTCCGCCGCTGTCTGTGTTTGTTCTTTCCGTGCTGCCTTGTGTATGGTAGTCCTGGTTAAGGAACTTCCTGAGTCTGGTGCTTCGATAGATCTTGGCGATATGGTAGTTGTCTTGTCCCAGGGTCTTTCCCAGTTGTCTGCACACAGCTGGCCCTGGCACTCAGTCACAGCCCTGTTCTTCCTGTAGCGGATCAGCTGCAGGGCTCATTTTCCATATTTGAAACACTATTGTTGGCATATCACCAATGGATTATATTTTGCATATCCAGTCTGCTTGTTTAAAAACCACGTTGTTTATTGCTATTTTAATAAAGTTCGATCAAACACGAAAAAAAATAGTATTATATATATATAATAGTGTTTGTTTAGTATAAATACCTATAAATAGTATTATATATATAATAGTGTTTGTTTAGTATAAATACCTATAAATAGTATTATATATATAATAGTGTTTGTTTAGTATAAATAGTATTTTATATATAATAGTGTTTGTTTAGTATAAATACCTATAAATAGTATTATATATATATAATAGTGTTTGTTTAGTATAAATACATATAAATAGTATTATATATATAATAGTGTTTGTTTAGTATAAATACCTATAAATAGTATTATATATATAATAGTGTTTGTTTAGTATAAATACCTATAAATAGTATTATATATATAATAGTGCTTGTTTAGTATAAATAGTATTATATATATATTAGTGCTTGTTTAGTATAAATACCTAAAAATAGTATTATATATATAATAGTGTTTGTTTAGTATAAATAGTATTATATATATAATAGTGTTTGTTTAGTATAAATAGTATTATATATATAATAGTGCTTGTTTAGTATAAATAGTATTATATATATAATAGTGTTTGTTTAGTATAAATAGTATTATATATATAATAGTGTTTGTTTAGTATAAATAGTATTATATATATAATAGTGTTTTTTTAGTATAAATAGTATTTTATATATAATAGTGTTTGTTTAGTATAAATACCTATAAATAGTATTATATATAATAATGTTTGTTTAGTATAAATAGTATTATATATATATAATAGTGTTTGTTTAGTATAAATAGTATTATATATATAATAGTGTTTGTTTAGTATAAATAGTATTATATATATAATAGTGTTTGTTTAGTATAAATAGTATTATATATATAATAGTGTTTGTTTAGTATAAATAGTATTATATATATAATAGTGTTTGTTTAGTATAAATACCTATAAATAGTATTATATATATAATAGTGTTTGTTTAGTATAAATACCTATAAATAGTATTATATATATCATAGTGTTTGTTTAGTATAAATAGTATTATATATATAATAGTGTTTGTTTAGTATAAATAGTATTATGGTAATGAAAGAGAAAAATCAAAGTACTTCTGCACAGCTACAAACAATTTGTATACAAGTTAAGTCCAATATAATAGAGGAATCAGTAATTGTCAGTTGAGATGAGTCTTTATGGACAAAATATATATATGAATGGTATATATTTTGATTTAATATGCAATAAATCCCAGGCAAAAAGGAATGTATAGTTGTCTTCTTACCGGAAGGTACCTCAATCATATGAGGTAATGTGTAGTCATATGATATAGGTGGGGGTCTGTGTTCCGCCGCTGTCTGTGTTTGTTCTTTCCGTGCTGCCTTGTGTATGGTAGTCCTGGTTAAGGAACTTCCTGAGTCTGGTGCTTCGATAGAGCTTGGCGATATGGTAGTTGTCTTGTCCCAGGGTCTTTCCCAGTTGTCTGCACACAGCTGGCCCTGGCACTCAGTCACAGCCCTGTTCTTCCTGTAGCGGATCAGCTGCAGGGCTCATTTTCCATATTTGAAACACTATTGTTGGCATATCACCAATGGATTATATTTTGCATATCCAGTCTGCTTGTTTAAAAACCACGTTGTTTATTGCTATTTTAATAAAGTTCGATCAAACACGAAAAAAAATAGTATTATATATATATAATAGTGTTTGTTTAGTATAAATACCTATAAATAGTATTATATATATAATAGTGTTTGTTTAGTATAAATACCTATAAATAGTATTATATATATAATAGTGTTTGTTTAGTATAAATAGTATTTTATATATAATAGTGTTTGTTTAGTATAAATACCTATAAATAGTATTATATATATATAATAGTGTTTGTTTAGTATAAATACATATAAATAGTATTATATATATAATAGTGTTTGTTTAGTATAAATACCTATAAATAGTATTATATATATAATAGTGTTTGTTTAGTATAAATACCTATAAATAGTATTATATATATAATAGTGCTTGTTTAGTATAAATAGTATTATATATATATTAGTGCTTGTTTAGTATAAATACCTAAAAATAGTATTATATATATAATAGTGTTTGTTTAATATAAATAGTATTATATATATAATAGTGTTTGTTTAGTATAAATAGTATTATATATATAATAGTGCTTGTTTAGTATAAATAGTATTATATATATAATAGTGTTTGTTTAGTATAAATAGTATTATATATATAATAGTGTTTTTTTAGTATAAATAGTATTTTATATATAATAGTGTTTGTTTAGTATAAATACCTATAAATAGTATTATATATAATAATGTTTGTTTAGTATAAATAGTATTATATATATATAATAGTGTTTGTTTAGTATAAATAGTATTATATATATAATAGTGTTTGTTTAGTATAAATAGTATTATATATATAATAGTGTTTGTTTAGTATAAATAGTATTATATATATAATAGTGTTTGTTTAGTATAAATAGTATTATATATATAATAGTGTTTGTTTAGTATAAATACCTATAAATAGTATTATATATATAATAGTGTTTGCTTAGTATAAATAGTATTATATATATATAATAGTGTTTGTTTAGTATAAATAGTATTATATATATTATAGTGTTTGTTTAGTATAAATAGTATTATATATATATATATATATATATATATATATATAATAGTGTTTGTTTAGTATAAATAGTATTATATATATATAATAGTGTTTGTTTAGTATAAATAGTATTATATATATAATAGTGTTTGTTTAGTATAAATACCTATAAATAGTATTATATATATAATAGTGCTTGTTTAGTATAAATAGTATTATATATATATATAATAGTGTTTGTTTAGTATAAATAGTATTATATATATAATAGTGTTTGTTTAGTATAAATAGTATTATATATATAATAGTGTTTGTTTAGTATAAATAGTATTATATATAATAGTGCTTGTTTAGTATAAATAGTATTATATATATAATAGTGTTTGTTTAGTATAAATAGTATTATATATATAATAGTGTTTGTTTAGTATAAATAGTATTATATATATATATAATAGTGTTTGTTTAGTATAAATAGTATTATATATAATAGTGCTTGTTTAGTATAAATAGTATTATATATATAATAGTGTTTGTTTAGAATAAATAGTATTATATATATAATAGTGTTTGTTTAGTATAAATAGTATTATATATATAATAGTGTTTGTTTAGTATAAATAGTATTATATATATAATAGTGTTTGTTTAGTATAAATAGTATTATATATAATAGTGCTTGTTTAGTATAAATAGTATTATATATATAATAGTGTTTGTTTAGTATAAATAGTATTATATATATAATAGTGTTTGTTTAGTATAAATAGTATTATATATATAATAGTGCTTGTTTAGTATAAATAATATTATATATATATATATATATATATATATATATAGTGCTTGTTTAGTATAAATACCTATAGATAGTATATATAAGTATATATATATATATATATATATATATAAAATAGTGTTTGTTTAGTATAAATAGTATTATATATATAATAGTGTTTGTTTTGTATAAATAGTATTATATATATAATAGTGTTTGTTTAGTATAAATAGTATTATATATATAATAGTGTTTGTTTAGTATAAATAGTATTATATATAATAGTGCTTGTTTAGTATAAATAGTATTATATATATAATAGTGTTTGTTTAGTATAAATAGTATTATATATATATAATAGTGTTTGTTTAGTATAAATAGTATTATATATATAATAGTGTTTGTTTAGTATAAATAGTATTATATATATAATAGTGCTTGTTTAGTATAAATAGTATTATATATATAATAGTGTTTGTTTAGTATAAATACCTATAAATAGTATTATATATATATAATAGTGTTTGTTTAGTATAAATACCTATAAATAGTATTATATATATAATAGTCTTTGTTTAGTATAGATACCTATAAATAGTATTATATATATATATATATAATAGTGCTTGTTTAGTATAATTACTTATAAATAGTATTATATATATATAATAGTGTTTGTTTAGTATAAATACCTATAAATAGTATTATATATATAATAGTGCTTGTTTAGTATAAATAGTATTATATATATAATAGTGTTTGTTTAGTATAAATACTTATAAATAGTATTATATATATATATATATATATAATAGTGCTTGTTTAGTATAAATAGTATTATATATATAATAGTGTTTGTTTAGTATAAATAGTATTATATATATAATAGTGTTTGTTTAGTATAAATAGTATTATATATATAATAGTGTTTGTTTAGTATAAATAGTATTATATATATATTATAGTGCTTGTTTAGTATAAATAGTATTATATATATAATAGTGTTTGTTTAGTATAAATAGTATTATATATATATAATAGTGTTTGTTTAGTATAAATAGTATGATATATATAATAGTGTTTGTTTAGTATAAATAGTATTATATATATATAATAGTGTTTGTTTAGTATAAATAGTATTATATTTATAATAGTGCTTCTTTAGTATAAATAGTATTATATATATATATATATATATATATATATATATATATATATATATATAATAGTGTTTGTTTAGTATAAATACCTATAAATAGTATTATATATATATATATATATATATATATATATATATATATATAATAGTGTTTGTTTAGTATAAATACCTATAAATAGTATTATATATATAATAGTCTTTGTTTAGTATAGATACCTATAAATAGTATTATATATATATAATAGTGCTTGTTTAGTATAATTACTTATAAATAGTATTATATATATATAATAGTGTTTGTTTAGTATAAATACCTATAAATAGTATTATATATATAATAGTGCTTGTTTAGTATAAATAGTATTATATATATAATAGTGTTTGTTTAGTATAAATACTTATAAATAGTATTATATATATAATAGTGTTTGTTTAGTATAAATACTTATAAATAGTAATATATATATATAATAGTGCTTGTTTAGTATAAATAGTATTATATATATATAATAGTGTTTGTTTAGTATAAATAGTATTATATATATAATAGTGTTTGTTTAGTATAAATAGTATTATATATATAATAGTGCTTGTTTAGTATAAATAGTATTATATATATAATAGTGTTTGTTTAGTATAAATAGTATTATATATATAATAGTGCTTGTTTAGTATAAATATTATTATATATATAATAGTGTTTGTTTAGTATAAATAGTATTATATATATATAATAGTGTTTGTTTAGTATAAATAGTATTATATATATAATAGTGCTTGTTTAGTATAAATAGTATTATATATATAATAGTGTTTGTTTATTATAAATAGTATTATATATATATAATAGTGTTTGTTTAGTGTAAATAGTATTATATATATTATAGTGTTTGCTTAGTATAAATAGTATTATATATATTATATTGTTTGTTTAGTATAGATACCTATAAATAGTATTATATATATATATATATATATATATATATATATATATATAATAGTGTTTGTTTAGTATAAATACCTATAAATAGTATTATATATATATATATATATATATATAATAGTGTTTGTTTAGTATAAATAGTATTATATATATATAATAGTGTTTTTTTAGTATAAATAATATTATATATATAATAGTGCTTGTTTAGTATAAATAGTATTATATATATATATATATATAATAGTGTTTGTTTAGTATAAATACCTATAAATAGTATTATATATATAATAGACTTTGTTTAGTATAGATACCTATAAATTGTATTATATATATATATGATAGTGCTTGTTTAGTATAATTACTTATAAATAGTATTATATATATATATATATAATAGTGTTTGTTTAGTATAAATAGTATTATATATATAATAGTGTTTGTTTAGTATAAATAGTATTATATATATAATAGTGCTTGTTTAGTATAAATAGTATTATATATATAATAGTGTTTGTTTAGTATAAATACCTATAAATAGTATTATATATATAATAGTCTTTGTTTAGTATAGATACCTATAAATAGTATTATATATATATATAATAGTGTTTGTTTAGTATAAATAGTATTATATATATAATAGTGTTTGTTTAGTATAAATAATATTATATATATAATAGTGCTTGTTTAGTATAAATAGTATTTTATATATATATATATATATATATATATATATATATATATATATATATATATATAATAGTGTTTGTTTAGTATAAATACCTATAAATAGTATTATATATATAATAGTCTTTGTTTAGTATAGATACCTATAAATAGTATTATTTATATATAATAGTGTTTGTTTAGTATAAATACCTATAAATAGTATTATATATATAATAGTCTTTGTTTAGTATAGATACCTATAAATAGTATTATATATATATAATAGTGCTTGTTTAGTATAATTACTTATAAATAGTATTATATATATAATAGTGTTTGTTTAGTATAAATAGTATTATATATATAATAGTGTTTGTTTAGTATAAATAGTATTATATATATAATAGTGCTTGTTTAGTATAAATAGTATTATATATATAATAGTGTTTGTTTAGTATAAATACCTATAAATAGTATTATATATATAATAGTCTTTGTTTAGTATAGATACCTATAAATAGTATTATATATATATATAATAGTGTTTGTTTAGTATAAATAGTATTATATATATAATAGTGTTTGTTTAGTATAAATAATATTATATATATAATAGTGCTTGTTTAGTATAAATAGTATTTTATATATATATATATATATATATATATATATATATATATATAATAGTGTTTGTTTAGTATAAATACCTATAAATAGTATTATATATATAATAGTCTTTGTTTAGTATAGATACCTATAAATAGTATTATTTATATATAATAGTGTTTGTTTAGTATAAATACCTATAAATAGTATTATATATATAATAGTCTTTGTTTAGTATAGATACCTATAAATAGTATTATATATATATAATAGTGCTTGTTTAGTATAATTACTTATAAATAGTATTATATATATAATAGTGTTTGTTTAGTATAAATAGTATTATATATATAATAGTGTTTGTTTAGTATAAATAATATTATATATATAATAGTGCTTGTTTAGTATAAATAGTATTATATATATAATAGTGTTTGTTTAGTATAAATACCTATAAATAGTATTATATATATAATAGTCTTTGTTTAGTATAGATACCTATAAATAGTATTATATATATATATATATATATATATATATAATAGTGTTTGTTTAGTATAAATACCTATAAATAGTATTATATATATATATATATATATATATATATAATAGTGTTTGTTTAGTATAAATTGTATTATATTTATAATAGTGCTTGTTTAGTATAAATAGTATTATATATATATATATATATATATATATAATAGTGTTTGTTTAGTATAAATAGTATTATATATATATATATAATAGTGTTTGTTTAGTATAAATAGTATTATATATATATAATATTGTTTGTTTAGTATAAATACCTATAAATAGTATTATATATAAATATATATATATATATATATATATAATAGTGTTTGTTTAGTATAAATACCTATAAATAGTATTTTATATATATATATATATATATATATATATAATAGTGTTTGTTTAGTTTAGATACCTATAAATAGTATTATATATATATATAATAGTGTTTGTTTAGTATAAATACCTATAAATAGTATTATATATATATAATAGTGTTTGTTTAGTATAAATACCTATAAATAGTATTATATATATAATAGTGTCTGTTTAGTATAAATAGTATTATATATATATATAATAGTGTTTGTTTAGTATTAATACTTATAAATAGTATTATATATATATATATATATATATATATATATATATAATAGTGCTTGTTTAGTATAAATAGTATTATATATATAATAGTGTTTGTTTAGTATAAATAGTATTATATATATAATAGTGTTTGTTTAGTATAAATACTTATAAATAGTATTATATATATAATAGTGTTTGTTTAGTATAAATACTTATAAATAGTATTATATATATATATAATAGTGCTTGTTTAGTATAAATAGTATTGCAAAAACAAAAGATCCGGCAAACCTCAAGGCATTTTTTGAAAGAAAGTCTCTTTTATTGCAGGAAAGGGAACAGGCTTAAAACAAATATAAAACAAAAAGTCACAGCAGGACTAGTAATGTAGTCTCACGCGTTTCGGCTTCCAACTAGCCTTACTCATAGACATAATCTCTCTCAACCATTCATGGCTTAAATAGCCCTAAACTGATTGAAATTCCAGTCCTGCTGTGATCATGAACATATTTAAAGGGACCACACCATAATACATTGAGAGGCACAAACCCCTATGACACAAATCACCATACTGCATATTTACAGAAAGAAAAAGTAAACAAAAGGTTATAAATTTGTGTAAAATACAATGGTTAAGTAAAAAAAGGGTATCTTATCCCTAAACGTAACTGTGTTAATTCTATACTTGGAACAAAGCTTTATTAGGGTCACGTTGTAATCCTTTCAATTACACTCTGAATATTTTTTTTTTTTTTTTGAAAAACATTATATGGAATGCTACTATTTCAAAATAAATCCAACTCTCCCTTCCTAAATATTCAAATATATACTCAACTATTAACCCTGTTGATTATACCTACATATTACGCTACCTAAATATTTTAAAGTCCACCATATATGTACCACCAATATGCATGTATGTGTGCACAACTTTATGATTCACAACCAAAACTACTCTATGGTACTATATTTTTTTATATACATATCTCCTAGCTATAATCAATAAATTGACCCTAAGCTATACGCGAGGAACATAATGTCTTAGATTACATACTCAAATCATCTTCTTTGCCAGAAGTTAATGACATTGTGGTCTATATTCAGACCTCCTGGTCTGCGAGTTTTTAACTGGAAAATCCAGTAAGCTTCTCTAAACAAAACTCTCTGCGCCCTGTCACCCCCCCCTAAGAGAGGGTCTAATATACTCAATGATCTGCCATTTTAAACTGCTCACATTTTGATTGTGCACTCGTATATAATGTTGTGTCAAGCCTGAGCATTCAATTGATAGTTCAATATCTCTTAGGTGCTCACGTATACGTGTCCGTGCTTCTCTCGTCGAGCACCCAACGTATTGCTTGTCACATAAAGAGCATTCTACAAGATACACAATTTGTGTGGTTCTACAGTTGGTCAGATCAAGAATATTATACACTCTCTGAGTCATTTTGGACTGAAAGGTGCGTGTAGTCTTTGCGTAGCTACATGCTATGCACTTGCTGTAGTGGCATTTGTAATGAGCTTTTACTTGAAGCCAACTACTTGCAGATGTTTTGTCAATCTTTAACATACTTGGTGAGAGTATATTCCCTAAGGTGCAACCCCTTTTGGCAACAAATTTACATCCTTCTGAGGTATAGTTCCTCAAACTGTCTTCTGCCGACAGTATGGGAAGATGTTTGTTTACTATTTCACAGATAGCCCCAAACTGAGGACTAAATGTGGTAACAAAAAAAGGTTTATCCTTATCAAACTTATTAGTAACTTGTCCACGGCAACTTCCATGTATCAAGTCACTTCTGGGCATCCTGCTTACTTCAAGGTAAGCTCTGTTAATTACCTTGTTTTTGTACCCTCTTTCTCTTAGTTGGTTTTTTAGGATAATGCTCTCATTTTCAAAGTCAAGATCCCTCGAGCAGTTCCGTTTAATACGGATAAACTGCCCTTTGGCAATACCAAATCCCGTATGTGGGGGATGGTTGCTGCGGGCATGCAAGAATGCATTAGATGCAATTGGTTTGCGATACAATGTTGTATCAATTTGGCCACTAGACACATCTCCCATAAGGATAATATCAAGATAAGGAATTTGAGACCCATGATATTCAAAAGTAAATTCCAAATTAACTCCATTATCATTCAAGAAGCTCACAAATTCTCGTGCTTCAACTTGTGTACCCTTCCAGATCAACAGCAAATCATCTATGTATCTTTTATACACTTTGATGTACTTCCTGTAGGGGTTTCTCTCTGCATAGACGTGGGACCGCTCCCACCAACCCATAAAGAGGTTGGCGTACGCTGGGGCAAACTTTGCCCCCATAGCGGTCCCACGTCTCTGCAGAAAGAATTCACCACCAAATTCAAAAAAATTATGACTGAGCAAAAACTCAATAACCCTTAATAGATAACTCTTTAATCCATCATCATAGTCACTATACATGTTCAAAACATTTTCAATGGCTTCTAGACCACAAGAGTGCGGGATAGCGGAATACAACCCGACAACATCTATTGTTAGCCACGAGCAGTTTGCATCCCATTGAACTTCCCCCAATGTCTTTAGGAGATGTTTTGTATCCCTAACAAAAGAGGGCAACATATGTACAAATGGCTGCAGTAGAGACTCGACCCAGCCGGACAATTTTTCAAATAATGAGCCTATTCCTGAAACAATAGGTCTTCCACGCACCTCCTCCAAGGATTTGTGTACCTTGGGGAGGTGGTGGAAGATTGAGATGACAGGTCTGGCCACAAATAGAAAGTCTCTGGTATCTTGATCGATTATACCCATATGCAAGCCATCATCCAGCAAATACCATAATTGATTCTGATAAGTCACAATCGGGTTGCCCCTCAGTTTGCCGTATACATTTACATCATAGAGCTGCCTTCTTGCCTCTGCTACATAGTCACACGTATTCATAATGACTATACTTCCCCCTTTATCAGAATTCTTTATGATAATGTCCTTTCTACTCTGCAAATGTGTTAGGGCCTGTTGCTGTAATGTATTTAAATTGGGAAAGACATGTTTGTGGTTTTTACTCAGATCAATGAGGTCTTCCTCTATTCTGTGGTGGAAAGCTTCTAGGAAGGGTCCCCGTTCCCTAGTAGGGTAGAAAACTGAACGGGGTTTAAAACCCCCATGTGTACCTATCATATTATGGGGAGTATCAGAGACACAAGATTCATAAAGAAGGTCCTGCAAAGATATATAGTCACATGTATCAATTAAATCTGTGATGTTAGAGGGATTGCATACGTCACTCCTACCAGTATTCATCACTAAATCAGTTTATCACATATAGTGGCTTCACCTTTATTTTTATTCCAAAAGAATTTTTTTAGTGTTAAGTCTCTCACGAGCCTACTGACATCAACTATTGTTTTAAACAAGTCAAAGTTACACGTTGGTACAAAGCCCAGCCCTAGACTTAATACTTCCTCTTCTTCTGTAGAAATTGATACATCAGATATATTTATTATTTTCATATTCTGTACTTGTTGCGACCCCCTCTTGCTCTCCTGTACCCTCTTCTTCCTCTTACGTCTCTTCCTCTTTCTCCTCCCCCCTCTCTTTCTTTGGGGTCCCCCTGAAAAACCTGCTTATCATTAGTTTTGATACATGATTTATATATATAATAGTGTTTGTTTAGTATAAATAGTATTATATATATATATATATATATATATATATATATATAATAGTGTTTGTTTAGTATAAATAGTATTATATATATATATAATAGTGTTTGTTTAGTATAAATAGTATTATATATATATAATAGTGTTTGTTTAGTATAAATAGTATTATATATATATATATATATATATATATAATAGTGTTTGTTTAGTATAAATAGTATTATACAGGGAGTGCAGAATTATTAGGCAAGTTGTATTTTTGAGGATTAATTTTATTATTGAACAACAACCATGTTCTCAATGAACCCAAAAAACTCATTAATATCAAAGCTGAAAAGTTTTGGAAGTAGTTTTTAGTTTGTTTTTAGTTATAGCTATTTTAGGGGGATATCTGTGTGTGTGTAGGTGACTATTACTGTGCATAATTATTAGGCAACTTAACAAAAAACAAATATATACCCATTTCAATTATTTATTTTTACTAGTGAAACCAATATAACATCTCAACATTCACAAATATACATTTCTGACATTCAAAAACAAAACAAAAACAAATCAGTGACCAATATAGCCACCTTTCTTTGCAAGGACACTCAAAAGCCTGCCATTCATGGATTCTGTCAGTGTTTTGATCTGTTCACCATCAACATTGCGTGCAGCAGCAACCACAGCCTCCCAGACACTGTTCAGAGAGGTGTACTGTTTTCCCTCCTTGCAAATCTCACATTTGATGATGGACCACAGGTTCTCAATGGGGTTCAGATCAGGTGAACAAGGAGGCCATGTCATTAGATTTTCTTCTTTTATACCCTTTCTTGCCAGCCACGCTGTGGAGTACTTGGACGCGTGTGATGGAGCATTGTCCTGCATGAAAATCATGTTTTTCTTGAAGGATGCAGACTTCTTCCTGTACCACTGCTTGAAGAAGGTGTCTTCCAGAAACTGGCAGTAGGACTGGGAGTTGAGCTTGACTCCATCCTCAACCCGAAAAGGCCCCACAAGCTCATCTTTGATGATACCAGCCCAAACCAGTACTCCACCTCCACCTTGCTGGCGTCTGAGTCGGACTGGAGCTCTCTGCCCTTTACCAATCCAGCCACGGGCCCATCCATCTGGCCCATCAAGACTCACTCTCATTTCATCAGTCCATAAAACCTTAGAAAAATCAGTCTTGAGATATTTCTTGGCCCAGTCTTGACGTTTCAGCTTATGTGTCTTGTTCAGTGGTGGTCGTCTTTCAGCCTTTCTTACCTTGGCCATGTCTATGAGTATTGCACACCTTGTGCTTTTGGGCACTCCAGTGATGTTGCAGCTCTGAAATATGGCCAAACTGGTGGCAAGTGGCATCTTGGCAGCTGCACGCTTGACTTTTCTCAGTTCATGGGCAGTTATTTTGCGCCTTGGTTTTTCCACACGCTTCTTGCGACCCTGTTGACTATTTTGAATGAAACGCTTGATTGTTCGATGATCACGCTTCAGAAGCTTTGCAATTTTAAGAGTGCTGCATCCCTCTGCAAGATATCTCACTATTTTTGACTTTTCTGAGCCTGTCAAGTCCTTCTTTTGACCCATTTTGCCAAAGGAAAGGAAGTTGCCTAATAATTATGCACACCTGATATAGGGTGTTGATGTCATTAGACCACACCCCTTCTCATTACAGAAATGCACATCACCTAATATGCTTAATTGGTAGTAGGCTTTCGAGCCTATACAGCTTGGAGTAAGACAACATGCATAGAGAGGATGATGTGGTCAAAATACTCATTTGCCTAATAATTCTGCACACAGTGTATATATAATAGTGTTTGTTTAGTATAAATAGTATTATATATATATAATAGTGTTTGTTTAGTATAAATAGTATTATATATAGTATTATATATATATATATATATAATAGTGTTTGTTTAGTATAAATAGTATTATATATATATATATATAATAGTGTTTGTTTAGTATAAATACTTATAAATACAGGGAGTGCAGAATTATTAGGCAAGTTGTATTTTTGAGGATTAATTTTATTATTGAACAACAACCATGTTCTCAATGAACCCAAAAAACTCATTAATATCAAAGCTGTATAGTTTTGGAAGTAGTTTTTAGTTTGTTTTTAGTTATAGCTATTTTAGGGGGATATCTGTGTGTGCAGGTGACTATTACTGTGCATAATTATTAGGCAACTTAACAAAAAACAAATATATACCCATTTCAATTATTTATTTTTACCAGTGAAACCAATATAACATCTCAACATTCACAAATATACATTTCTGACATTCAAAAACAAAACAAAAACAAATCAGTGACCAATATAGCCACCTTTCTTTGCAAGGACACTCAAAAGCCTGCCATCCATGGATTCTGTCAGTGTTTTGATCTGTTCACCATCAACATTGCGTGCAGCAGCAACCACAGCCTCCCAGACACTGTTCAGAGAGGTGTACTGTTTTCCCTCCTTTTAAATCTCACATTTGATGATGGACCACAGGTTCTCAATGGGGTTCAGATCAGGTGAACAAGGAGGCCATGTCATTAGATTTTCTTCTTTTATACCCTTTCTTGCCAGCCACGCTGTGGAGTACTTGGACGCGTGTAATGGAGCATTGTCCTGCATGAAAATCATGTTTTTCTTGAAGGATGCAGACTTCTTCCTGTACCACTGCTTGAAGAAGGTGTCTTCCAGAAACTGGCAGTAGGACTGGGAGTTGAGCTTGACTCCATCCTCAACCTGAAAAGGCCCCACAAGCTCATCTTTGATGATACCAGCCCAAACCAGTACTCCACCTCCACCTTGCTGGCGTATGAGTCGGACTGGAGCTCTCTGCCCTTTACCAATCCAGCCACGGGCCCATCCATCTGGCCCATCAAGACTCACTCTCATTTCATCAGGCCATAAAACCTTAGAAAAATCAGTCTTGAGATATTTCTTGGCCCAGTCTTGACGTTTCAGCTTGTGTGTCTTGTTCAGTGGTGGTCGTCTTTCAGCCTTTCTTACCTTGGCCATGTCTCTGAGTATTGCACACCTTGTGCTTTTGGGCACTCCAGTGATGTTGCAGCTCTGAAATATGGCCAAACTGGTGGCAAGTGGCATCTTGGCAGCTGCACGCTTGACTTTTCTCAGTTCATGGGCAGTTATTTTGCGCCTTGGTTTTTCCACACGCTTCTTGCGACCCTGTTGACTATTTTGAATGAAACGCTTGATTGTTCGATGATCACGCTTCAGAAGCTTTGCAATTTTAAGAGTGCTGCATCCCTCTGCAAGATATCTCACTATTTTTGACTTTTCTGAGCCTGTCAAGTCCTTCTTTTGACCCATTTTGCCAAAGGAAAGGAAGTTGCCTAATAATTATGCACACCTGATATAGGGTGTTGATGTCATTAGACCACACCCCTTCTCATTACAGAGATGCACATCACCTAATATGCTTAATTGGTGGTAGGCTTTCAAGCCTATACAGCTTGGAGTAAGACAACATGCATAAAGAGGATGATGTGGTCAAAATACTCATTTGCCTAATAATTCTGCACTCCCTGTAGTATTATATATAATAATGTTTGTTTAGTATAAATAGTATTATATATATAATAGTGTTTGTTTAGTATAATTAGTATTATATATATAATAGTGTTTGTTTAGTATAAATAGTATTATATATATAATAGTGTTTGTTTAGTATAAATAGTAATATATATATATATATATATATATAATAGTGTTTGTTTAGTATAAATACTTATAAATAGTATTATATATAATAGTGTTTGTTTAGTATAAATAGTATTATATATATAATAGTGTTTGTTTAGTATAAATAGTATTATATATATATAATAGTGTTTGTTTAGTATAAATAGTATTATATATATATATATATATATATATATATATATATATATATATATATATATATATATTAGTGCTTGTTTAGTATAAGTACCTATAAATAGTATTATATATATAATAGTGTTTGTTTAGTATACATACCTATAAATAGTATTATATATATATAATAGTGTTTGTTTAGTATAAATAGTATTATATATATATAATAGTGTTTGTTTAGTATAAATACCTATAAATAGTATTATATATATATAATAGTGTTTGTTTAGTATACATACCTATAAATAGTATTATATATATATAATAGTGTTTGTTTAGTATAAATAGTATTATATATATAATAGTGTTTGTTTAGTATAAATAGTATTATATATATATAATAGTGTTTGTTTAGTATAAATACCTATAAATAGTATTATATATATATAATAGTGTTTGTTTAGTATAAATAGTATTATATATATATATATAATAGTGTTTGTTTAGTATAAATAGTATTATATATATAATAGTGTTTGTTTAGTATAAATAGTATTATATATATAATAGTGCTTGTTTAGTATAAATACCTATAAATAGTATTATATATAATAGTGTTTGTTTAGTATAAATACCTGTAAATAGTATTATATATATAATAGTGTTTGTTAAGTATAAATAGTATTATATATATAATAGTGTTTGTTTAGTATAAATAGTATTATATATATAATAGTGTTTGTTTAGTATAAATAGTATTATATATATAATAGTGCTTGTTTAGTATAAATACCTATAGATAGTATTATATATAATAGTGTTTGTTTAGTATAAATACCTGTAAATAGTATTATATATATAATAGTGTTTGTTAAGTATAAATAGTATTATATATATAATAGTGTTTGTTTAGTATAAATAGTATTATATATATAATAGTGTTTGTTTAGTATAAATAGTATTATACATATAATAGTGTTAGTTTAGTATAAATAGTATTATATATATATATAGTGATGTCACCAATTTTTCGCCGGCGAATAGTTCCCGGCGAACATAGCTTGTTCGCGTTCGCAACGGCGGGCGAACATATGCAATGTTCGATCCGCCCCCTATTCGTCATCATTGAGTAAACTTTGACCCTGTATCTCACAGTCTGCAGACACATTCCAGCCAATCAACAGCAGACACTGCCTCCCAGACCCTCCCATCTCCTGGACAGCAGCCATTTTAGATTCATTCGGAAGCTGCATTCTTAGTGAGAGGAGGGACAGTGTAGCTGCTGCTGATTTTATAGGGAAATTGATAGCTAGGCTAGTGTATTCACTGTCCACTACAGTCCTGAAGGACTCATCGGATCTCTGCTGTAAGGACAGCACCCCAAAAAGCCCTTTCTTTCATGTAATTAGCAAGAGTCCATGAGCTAGTGACGTATGGGATATACATTCCTACCAGGAGGGGCAAAGTTTCCCAAACCTCAAAATGCCTATAAATACACCCCTCACCACACCCACAATTCAGTTTTACAATCTTTGCCTCCTATGGAGGTGGTGAAGTAAGTTTGTTCTAGATTCTACGTTGATATGCGCTCCGCAGCAAGTTGGAGCCCGGTTTTCCTCTCAGCGTGCAGTGAATGTCAGAGGGATGTGAGGAGAGTATTGCCTATTTGAATGCAGTGATCTCCTTCTACGGGGTCTATTTCATAGGTTCTCTGTTATCGGTCGTAGAGATTCATCTCTTACCTCCCTTTTCAGATCGACGATATACTCTTATATATATATACCATTACCTCTGCTGATTTTCGTTTCAGTACTGGTTTGGCTTTCTACAAACATGTAGATGAGTGTCCTGGGGTAAGTAAATCTTATTTTCTGTGACACTCTAAGCTATGGTTGGGCACTTTATTTATAAAGTTCTAAATATATGTATTCAAACATTTATTTGCCTTGACTCAGAATGTTCAACATTCCTTATTTTCAGATAGTCAGTTTCATATTTGGGATAATGCATTTAAATCAATCATTTTTTCTTACCTTAAAAATTTGACTTTTTTTCCCTGTGGGCTGTTAGGCTCGCGGGGGCTGAAAATGCTTCATTTTATTGCGTCATTCTTGGCGCTGACTTTTTTGGCGCAAAAAATCTTTTCTGTTTCCGGTGTCATACGTGTCGCCGGAAGTTGCGTCATTTTTTGACGTCCTTTTGCGCCAAAAATGTCGGCGTTCCGGATGTGGCGTCATTTTTGGCGCCAAAAAATATGGGCGTCGCTTTTGTCTCCACATTATTTTCAGTCTCATTTTTTCTTTGCTTCTGGTTACTAGAAGCTTGTTTATTGGCATTTTTTCCCATTCCTGAAACTGTCATTTAAGGAATTTGATCAATTTTGCTTTATATGTTGTTTTTTCTCTTACATATTGCAAGATGTCTCACGTTGCATCTGAGTCAGAAGATACTTCAGGAAAATCGCTGTCTAGTGCTGGAACTACCAAAGCTAAGTGTATCTGCTGTAAACTTTTGGTAGCTATTCCTCCGGCTGTTGTTTGTATTAATTGTGATGACAAACTTGTTAAAGCAGATAATATTTCCTTTAGTAATGTACCATTGCCTGTTGCAGTTCCCTCAACATCTAAGGTGCAGAATGTTCCTGATAACATAAGAGATTTTGTTTCTGAATCCATCAAGAAGGCTATGTCAGTTATTTCTCCTTCTAGTAAACATAAAAAATCTTTTAAAACTTCTCTCTCTACAGATGAATTTTTAAATGAACATCATCATTCTGATTCTGATGACTCTTCTGGTTCAGAGGATTCTGTCTCAGAGATTGATGCTGATAAATCTTCATATTTATTTAAAATGGAATTTATTCGTTCTTTACTTAAAGAAGTCCTAATTGCTTTAGAAATAGAGGATTCTGGTCCTCTTGATACTAATTCTAAACGTTTAGATAAGGTATTTAAATCTCCTGTGGTTATTCCAGAAGTTTTTCCTGTTCCTAATGCTATTTCTGAACTAATTTCCAGAGAATGGGATAAATTGGGTAATTCATTTACTCCTTCTAAACGTTTTAAGCAATTATATCCTGTGCCGTCTGACAGATTAGAATTTTGGGACAAAATCCCTAAAGTCGATGGGGCTATTTCTACCCTTGCTAAACGTACTACTATTCCTACGTCAGATGGTACTTTGTTTAAAGATCCTTTAGATAGGAAAATTGAATCCTTTCTAAGAAAAGCTTATCTGTGTTCAGGTAATCTTCTTAGACCTGCTATATCTTTGGCTGATGTTGCTGCAGCTTCAACTTTTTGGTTGGAGACTTTAGCACAACAAGTAACAGATCATGATTCTCATAATATTATTATTCTTCTTCAGCATGCTAATAATTTTATCTGTGATGCCATTTTTGATATTATCAGAGTTGATGTCAGGTTTATGTCTCTAGCTATTTTAGCTAGAAGAGCTTTATGGCTTAAAACTTGGAATGCTGATATGGCTTCTAAATCAACTCTACTTTCCATTTCTTTCCAGGGTAACAAATTATTTGGTTCTCAGTTGGATTCCATTATCTCAACTGTTACTGGTGGGAAAGGAACTTTTTTACCACAGGATAAAAAATCTAAGGGTAAAAACAGGGCTAATAATCGTTTTCGTTCCTTTCGTTTCAACAAAGAACAAAAGCCTGATCCTTCATCCTCAGGAGCAGTTTCAGTTTGGAAACCATCTCCAGTCTGGAATAAATCCAAGCCTTCTAGAAAGGCAAAGCCTGCTTCTATATCCACATGAAGGTGCGGCCCTCATTCCAGCTCAGCTGGTAGGGGGCAGGTTACGTTTTTTCAAAGAAATTTGGATCAATTCTGTTCACAATCTTTGGATTCAGAACATTGTTTCAGAAGGGTACAGAATTGGTTTCAAGATGAGACCTCCTGCAAAGAGATTTTTTCTTTCCCGTGTCCCAGTAAATCCAGTGAAAGCTCAAGCATTTCTGAATTGTGTTTCAGATCTAGAGTTGGCTGGAGTAATTATGCCAGTTCCAGTTCTGGAACAGGGGATGGGGTTTTATTCAAATCTCTTCATTGTACCAAAGAAGGAGAATTCCTTCAGACCAGTTCTGGATCTAAAAATATTGAATCGTTATGTAAGGATACCAACGTTCAAAATGGTAACTGTAAGGACTATCTTGCCTTTTGTTCAGCAAGGGCATTTTATGTCCACAATAGATTTACAGGATGCATATCTGCATATTCCGATTCATCCAGATCATTATCAGTTCCTGAGATTCTCTTTTCTGGACAAGCATTACCAGTTTGTGGCTCTGCCGTTTGGCCTAGCTACAGCTCCAAGAATTTTTACAAAGGTTCTCGGTGCCCTTCTGTCTGTAATCAGAGAACAGGGTATTGTGGTATTTCCTTATTTGGACGATATCTTGGTACTTGCTCAGTCTTTACATTTAGCAGAATCTCACACGAATCGACTTGTGTTGTTTCTTCAAGATCATGGTTGGAGGATCAATTCACCAAAAAGTTAATTGATTCCTCAGACAAGGGTAACCTTTCTGGGTTTCCAGATAGATTCAGTGTCCATGACTCTGTCTTTAACAGACAAGAGACGTCTAAAATTGATTTCAGCTTGTCGAAACCTTCAGTCACAATCATTCCCTTCGGTAGCCTTATGCATGGAAATTCTAGGTCTTATGACTGCTGCATCGGACGCGATCCCCTTTGCTCGTTTTCACATGCGACCTCTTCAGCTCTGTATGCTGAATCAATGGTGCAAGGATTACACAAAGATATCTCAATTAATATCTTTAAAACCGATTGTACGACACTCTCTAACGTGGTGGACAGATCACCATCGTTTAATTCAGGGGGCTTCTTTTGTGCTTCCAACCTGGACTGTAATTTCAACAGATGCAAGTCTCACAGGTTGGGGAGATGTGTGGGGATCTCTGACGGCACAAGGAGTTTGGGAATCTCAGGAGGTGAGATTACCGATCAATATTTTGGAACTCCGTGCAATTTTCAGAGCTCTTCAGTCTTGGCCTCTTCTGAAGAGAGAATTGTTCATTTGTTTTCAGACAGACAATGTCACTACTGTGGCATACATCAATCATCAAGGAGGGACTCACAGTCCTCTGGCTATGAAAGAAGTATCTCGAATTCTGGTTTGGGCTTAATCCAGCTCCTGTCTAATCTCTGCGGTTCATATCCCAGGTATAGACAATTGGGAAGCGGATTATCTCAGTCGCCAAACGTTGCATCCGGGCGAATGGTCTCTTCACCCAGAGGTATTTCTTCAGATTGTTCAAATGTGGGAGCTTCCAGAAATAGATCTGATGGCGTCTCATCTAAACAAGAAACTTCCCAGGTATCTGTCCAGATCCCGGGATCCTCAGGCGGAAGCAGTGGATGCATTATCACTTCCTTGGAAGTATCATCCTGCTTATATCTTTCCGCCTCTAGTTCTTCTTCCAAGAGTAATCTCCAAGATTCTGAAGGAATGCTCGTTTGTTCTGCTGGTAGCTCCGGCATGGCCTCACAGGTTTTGGTATGCGGATCTTGTCCGGATGGCCTCTTGCCATCCGTGGACTCTTCCGCTACGACCAGACCTTCTGTCGCAAGGTCCTTTTTTCCATCAGGATCTCAAATCCTTAAATTTAAAGGTATGGAGATTGAACGCTTGATTCTTGGTCAAAGAGGTTTCTCTGACTCTGTGATTAATACTATGTTACAGGCTCGTAAATCTGTATCCAGAGAGATATATTATAGAGTCTGGAAGACTTATATTTCTTGGTGTCTTTCTCATCATTTTTCTTGGCATTCTTTTATAATTCCGAGAATTTTACAGTTTCTTCAGGATGGTTTAGATAAAGGTTTATCCGTAAGTTCTTTGAAAGGACAAATCTCTGCTCTTTCTGTTCTTTTTCACAGAAAGATTGCTAATCTTCCTGATATTCATTGTTTTGTACAAGCTTTGGTTCGTATAAAACCTGTCATTAAGTCAATTTCTCCTCCTTGGAGTTTGAATTTGGTTCTGGGGGCTCTTCAAGCTCCTCCGTTTGAACCTATGCATTCATTGGACATTAAATTACTTTCTTGGAAAGTTTTGTTCCTTTTGGCAATCTCTTCTGCCAGAAGAGTTTCTGAATTATCTGCTCTTTCTTGTGAGTCTCCTTTTCTGATTTTTCATCAGGATAAGGCAGTGTTGCGAACTTCTTTTGAATTTTTACCTAAAGTTGTGAATTCTAACAACATTAGTAGGGATATTGTGGTTCCTTCATTATGTCCTAATCCTAAGAATTCTAAGGAGAAATCATTGCATTCTTTGGATGTTGTTAGAGCTTTGAAATATTATGTTGAAGCTACTAAGTCTTTCCGAAAGACTTCTAGTTTATTTGTTATCTTTTCTGGTTCTAGAAAAGGCCAGAAAGCTTCTGCCATTTCTTTGGCATCTTGGTTGAAATCTTTAATTCATCTTGCCTATGTTGAGTCGGGTAAAACTCCGCCTCAAAGGATTACAGCTCATTCTACTAGGTCAGTTTCTACTTCCTGGGCGTTTAGGAATGAGGCTTCGGTTGATCAGATTTGCAAAGCAGCAACTTGGTCCTCTTTGCATACTTTTACTAAATTCTACCATTTTGATGTATTTTCTTCTTCTGAAGCAGTTTTTGTAGGAAAAGTACTTCAGGCAGCGGTTTCAGTTTGAATCTTCTGCTTATGTTTTTCATTAAACTTTATTTTGGGTGTGGATTATTTTCAGCAGGAATTGGCTGTCTTTATTTTATCCCTCCCTCTCTAGTGACTCTTGCGTGGAAAGATCCACATCTTGGGTAATCATTATCCCATACGTCACTAGCTCATGGACTCTTGCTAATTACATGAAAGAAAACATAATTTATGTAAGAACTTACCTGATAAATTCATTTCTTTCATATTAGCAAGAGTCCATGAGGCCCGCCCTTTTTTTGGGGTGGTTATGATTTTTGTATAAAGCACAATTATTCCAATTCCTTATTTTATATGCTTTCGCACTTTTTTATCACCCCACTTCTTGGCTATTCGTTAAACTGAATTGTGGGTGTGGTGAGGGGTGTATTTAGAGGCATTTTGAGGTTTGGGAAACTTTGCCCCTCCTGGTAGGAATGTATATCCCATACGTCACTAGCTCATGGACTCTTGCTAATATGAAAGAAATGAATTTATCAGGTAAGTTCTTACATAAATTATGTTTTTTAGGGCTAGAACATCAGTCTGCTTTTTTTTTTCCCTGTGTAATCTAATTGCAGTTGCCTGCCTGCCAGCGTGTGTGTCAAGATCACAGCGTATACTGTCCCCACTTGCCCAGTGCCACCACTCATATCTGGTGTAACAGTAGTATACATTAAAAAAACAACAACACTTTTTTGACTTTGAAATAATAGCAGACAGCTGCCAGTACCCAAGATGGCCACCAATAAGGCAGATGGGGAGGGTTAGAGAGCTGTTTTGGGGGGGATCAGGGAGGTTGGGGGTTAAGGAGGGATGCTACACCACAGCATATGTAAATATGCTTAAAAAATTAAAAAAAATAATTAAAAACCTTTTATTTTAGTACTGGCAGACTTTCTGCCAGTACTTAAGATGGCGGGGACAATTGTGGGGTGGGGGAGGGAAGAGAGCTGTTTGGGAGGGATCAGGGGGTCTGATGTGTCAGATGGGAGGCTGATCTCTACACTAAAGCTAAAATTAACCCTGCAAGCTCCCTACAAACTACCTAATTAACCCCTTCACTGCTAGCCATAATACACGTGTGATGCGCAGCAGCATTTAGCGGCCTTCTAATTTCCAGAAAGCAACTCCAAAGTCATATATGTCTGCTATTTCTGAACAAAGGGGATCCCAGAGAAGCATTTACAACTATTTGTGCCATAATTGCACAAGCTGTTTGTAAATAATTTCAGTGAGAAACCTAAAATTGTGAAAAAATTTAAGTTTTTTTTTAAATTTGATCGCATTTGGCGGTGAAATGGTGGCATGAAATATACCAAAATGGGCCTAGATCAATACTTTGGGTTGTCTACTACACTACACTTAAGCTAAAAATAACTCTACAAGCTCCCTACATGCTCCCTAATTAACCCCTTCACTGCTGGGCATAAAACACGTGTGGTGCGCAGTGGCATTTAGCAGCCTTCTAATTACCAAAAAGCAACGCCAAAGCCATATAAGGCCTAGATTTGGAGTTCGGCGGTAGCCATCAAAACCAGCGTTAGAGGCTCCTAACGCTGGTTTTGGCCGCCCGCTGGTATTTGGAGTCAGTGATTAAAGGGTCTAACGCTCACTTTTCAGCCGCGACTTTTCCATACCGCAGATCCCCCTACGCCATTTGCGTAGCCTATCTTTTCAATGGGATCTTTCTAACGCTGGTATTTAGAGTCGTTTCTGAAGTGAGCGTTAGAGCTCTAACGACAAGATTCCAGCCGCCTGAAAATAGCAGGAGTTAAGAGCTTTCTGGCTAACGCCGGTTCATAAAGCTCTTAACTACTGTACCCTAAAGTACACTAACACCCATAAACTACCTATGTACCCCTAAACCGAGGCCCCCCCACATCGCCGACACTCGATTAAAATTTTTAACCCCTAATCTGCCGACCGCCACCTACGTTATATTTATGTACCCCTAATCTGCTGCCCCTAACCCCGCCGACCCCTGTATTATATTTATTAACCCCTAACCTGTCCCCCACAACATCGCCGCCAGCTACTTAAAATAATTAACCCCTAATCTTCCGACCGCAAAGCGCCGCCACCTACGTTATCCCTATGTACCCCTAATCTGCTACCCCTAACACCGCCGACCCCTATATTATATTTATTAACCCCTAATCTGCCCCCCACAACGTCGCCGACACCTGCCTACACTTATTAACTCCTAATCTGCCGAGCGGACCTGAGCGCTACTATAATAAAGTTATTAACCCCTAATCCGCCTCACTAACCCTATCATAAATAGTATTAACCCCTAATCTGCCCTCCCTAACATCGCCGACACCTACCTTCAATTATTAACCCCTAATCTTCCGATCGGAGCTCACCGCTATTCTAATAAATGGATTAACCCCTAAAGCTAAGTCTAACCCTAACACTAACACCCCCCTAAGTTAAATATAATTTACATCTAACGAAATAAATTAACTCTTATTAAATAAATTATTCCTATTTAAAGCTAAATACTTACCTGTAAAATAAATCCTAATATAGCTACAATATAAATTATAATTATATTATAGCTATTTTAGGATTAATATTTATTTTACAGGCAACTTTGTAATTATTTTAACCAGGTACAATAGCTATTAAATAGTTAAGAACTATTTAATAGTTACCTAGTTAAAATAATAACAAATTTACCTGTAAAATAAATCCTAACCTAAGATATAATTAAACCTAACACTACCCTATCAATAAAATAATTAAATAAACTACCTACAATTACCTACAATTAACCTAACACTACACTATCAATAAATTAATTAAACACAATTCCTACAAATAAATACAATTAAATAAACTAGCTAAAGTACAAAAAATAAAAAAGAACTAAGTTACAGAAAATAAAAAAATATTTACAAACATAAGAAAAATATTACAACAATTTTAAACTAATTACACCTACTCTAAGCCCCCTAATAAAATAACAAAGCCCCCCAAAATAAAAAATTCCCTACCCTATTCTAAATTTAAAAAGTTACAAGCTCTTTTACCTTACCAGCCCTGAACAGGGCCCTTTGCGGGGCATGCCCCAAGAAGTTCAGCTCTTTTGCCTGTAAAAAAAAACATACAATACCCCCCCCCCAACATTACAACCCACCACCCACATACCCCTAATCTAACCCAAACCCCCCTTAAATAAACCTAACACTAATCCCCTGAAGATCTTCCTACCTTGTCTTCACCATCCAGGTATCACCGATCCGTCCTGGC
This sequence comes from Bombina bombina, assembly GCF_027579735.1. Taxonomy (NCBI): domain Eukaryota; kingdom Metazoa; phylum Chordata; class Amphibia; order Anura; family Bombinatoridae; genus Bombina; species Bombina bombina. Next base: position 157,619,571 of record NC_069510.1, read on the forward strand.
TCCAAGATCTTCATCCAACCCAAGCGGGGGTTGGCGATCCATAATCCGGTGCTGAAGAGGTCCAGAAGAGGCTCCAAAGTCTTCCTCCTATCTGGCAAGAAGAGGACATCCGGACCGGCAAACATCTTCTCCAAGCGGCATCTTCGATCTTCTTCCATCCGGAGCGAAGCGGCAGGATCCTGAAGACCTCCAGCGCGGAACATCCATCCGGACCGACGACTGAACGACGAATGACTGTTCCTTTAAGGGACGTCATCCAAGATGGCGTCCCTCGAATTCCGATTGGCTGATAGGATTCTATCAGCCAATCGGAATTAAGGTAGGAATTTTCTGATTGGCTGATGGAATCAGCCAATCAGAATCTAGTTCAATCCGATTGGCCGATCCAATCAGCCAATCAGATTGAGCTCGCATTCTATTGGCTGATCGGAACAGTCCCTTAAAGGAACAGTCATTCGTCGTTCAGTCGTCGGTCCGGATGGATGTTCCGCGCTGGAGGTCTTCAGGATCCTGCCGCTTCGCTCCGGATGGAAGAAGATCGAAGATGCCGCTTGGAGAAGATGTTTGCCGGTCCGGATGTCCTCTTTTTGCCGGATAGGAGGAAGACTTTGGAGCCTCTTCTGGACCTCTTCACCACCGGATTATGGATCGCCAACCCCCGCTTGGGTTGGATGAAGATCTTGGAGCCAGGACGGATCGGTGATACCTGGATGGTGAAGACAAGGTAGGAAGATCTTCAGGGGATTAGTGTTAGGTTTATTTAAGGGGGGTTTGGGTTAGATTAGGGGTATGTGGGTGGTGGGTTGTAATGTTGGGGGGGGTATTGTATGTTTTTTTTTACAGGCAAAAGAGCTGAACTTCTTGGGGCATGCCCCGCAAAGGGCCCTGTTCAGGGCTGGTAAGGTAAAAGAGCTTGTAACTTATTTCATTTAGAATAGGGTAGGGAATTTTTTATTTTGGGGGGCTTTGTTATTTTATTAGGGGGCTTAGAGTAGGTGTAATTAGTTTAAAATTGTTGTAATATTTTTCTTATGTTTGTAAATATTTTTTTATTTTCTGTAACTTAGTTCTTTTTTATTTTTTGTACTTTAGCTAGTTTATTTAATTGTATGTATTTGTAGGAATTGTGTTTAATTAATTTATTGATAGTGTAGTGTTAGGTTAATTGTAGGTAATTGTAGGTAGTTTATTTAATTATTTTATTGATAGGGTAGTGTTAGGTTTAATTATATCTTAGGTTAGGATTTATTTTACAGGTAAATTTGTTATTATTTTAACTAGGTAACTATTAAATAGTTCTTAACTATTTAATAGCTATTGTACCTGGTTAAAATAATTACAAAGTTGCCTGTAAAATAAATATTAATCCTAAAATAGCTATAATATAATTATAATTTATATTGTAGCTATATTAGGATTTATTTTACAGGTAAGTATTTAGCTTTAAATAGGAATCATTTATTTAATAAGAGTTAATTTATTTCGTAAGATAAAAATTATATTTAACTTAGGGGGGTGTTAGTGTTAGGGTTAGACTTAGCTTTAGGGGTTAATCCATTTATTAGAATAGCGGTGAGCTCCGATCGGAAGATTAGGGGTTAATAATTGAAGGTAGGTGTCGGCGATGTTAGGGAGGGCAGATTAGGGGTTAATACTATTTATGATAGGGTTAGTGAGGCGGATTAGGGGTTAATAACTTTATTATAGTAGCGCTCAGGTCCGCTCGGCAGATTAGGGGTTAATAAGTGTAGGCAGGTGTCGGCGACGTTGAGGGGGGCAGATTAGGGGTTAATAAATATAATATAGGGGTCGGCGATGTTAGGGCAGCAGATTAGGGGTACATAGGGATAACGTAGGTTGCGGCGGTTTACGGAGCGGCAGATTAGGGGTTAAAAAAAATATGCAGGGGTCAGCGATAGCGGGGTCGGCAGATTAGGGGTTAATAAGTGTAAGGTTAGGGGTGTTTAGACTCGGGGTACATGTTAGAGTGTTAAGTGCAGACGTAGGAAGTGTTTCCCCATAGGAAACAATGGGGCTGCGTTAGCTGCCTAACGCAGCATTTGATTAAACTCTCGATACCAGAGTTAATTTTATGGTGCGGCCAGAAAAAAGCCCGCGGAGCGTTAACAGCCCTTTTACCGCCGAACTCCAAATCTAGGCCTAAGTCTGTTATTTCTGAAAAAAGGGGATCCCAGAGAAGCATTTACAACCATTTATGCCATAATTGCATAAGTTGTTTGTAAATAATTTCTGTGAGAAACCTAAAGTTTGTGAAAAAGTGAACAAAATTTTTTTTTTATTTGATCGCATTTGGCGGTGAAATGGTGGCATGAAATATACCAAAATGGGCCTAGATCAATACTTTGGGTTGTCTACTACACTACACTTAAGCTAAAAATAACTCTACAAGCTGCCTACATGCTCCCTAATTAACCCCTTCACTGCTGGGCATAAAACACGTGTGGTGCGCAGTGGCATTTAGCAGCCTTCTAATTACCAAAAAGCAACGCCAAAGCCATATAAGTCTGCTATAATGGCATGTCTGGTACACAGTGTTGGGGCAAGGGTCCATCTGACCACTGATACCTTGTCTGCAAAGCATGGTAAGGGCAGGTATATCACCTACACTGCGCACTGTGAAGCGGGCGTAACCCTTACACTACCTGATCGATACAACATCATACCTGATGTTTTAAAGCACGTTATTCCAAACAATTTAGGAATGTTAGGTGATTTATGCCCTTTAAGGATTAAAACCAGACTCTGCATCAACTATGTAATTTTCCGTGGGAGTTTTGCCATGGATCCCCCTCCGGCATGCCACAGTCCAGGTGTTAGTCCCCTTGAAACAACTTTTCCATCACTATTGTGGCCAGAAAGAGACCCTGTGGGTTTTAAAATTCGCCTGCCTATTGAAGTCTATGGCGGATCGCCCGGTTCGCGACCTTTTGCGGAAGTTCGCGTTCGCCGTTCGCGAACCCAAATTTTTAGGTTTGCGACATCACTAATGTAATAGTGTTTGTTTATTATAAATAGTATTATATATATAATAGTGTTTGTTTAGTATAAATACCTATAAATAGTATTATATATATATATATATATATAATAGTGTTTGTTTAGTATAAATACCTATAAATAGTATTATATATATATATATATATATATATATATATATAATAGTGTTTGTTTAGTATAAATACCTATAAATAGTATTATATATATATATATATATATACATATATATATATATATATATAATAGTGTTTGTTTAGTATAACTACCTATAAATAGTATTATATATATCATAGTGTTTGTTTAGTATAAATACCTATAAATAGTATTATATATATATAATAGTGTTTGTTTAGTATAACTACCTATAAATAGTATTATATATATCATAGTGTTTGTTTAGTATAAATACCTATAAATAGTATTATATATATATAATAGTGTTTGTTTAGTATAACTACCTATAAATAGTATTATATATATCATAGTGTTTGTTTAGTATAAATACCTATAAATAGTATTATATATATATAATAGTGTTTGTTTAGTATAACTACCTATAAATAGTATTATATATATCATAGTGTTTGTTTAGTATAAATACCTATAAATAGTATTATATATATATAATAGTGTTTGTTTAGTATAAATAGTATTACATATATAACAGTGTTTGTTTAGTATAAATAGTATTATATATATAATAGTGTTTGTTTAGTATAAATACCTATAAATAGTATTATATATATATATATATATATATATATATATAATAGTGTTTGTTTAGTATAAATACCTATAAATAGTATTATATATATATATATATATATATATATATATATATATATATATATATATTAGTGTTTGTTTAGTATAAATACCTATAAATAGTATTTTATATATATATATATATATATATATATATATATATATATAATAGTGTTTGTTTAGTATAACTACCTATAAATAGTATTATATATATCATAGTGTTTGTTTAGTATAAATACCTATAAATAGTATTATATATATCATAGTGTTTGTTTAGTATAAATACCTATAAATAGTATTATATATATAATAGTGTTTGTTTAGTATAACTACCTATAAATAGTATTATATATATCATAGTGTTTGTTTAGTATAAATACCTATAAATAGTATTATATATATAATAGTGTTTGTTTAGTATAAATAGTATTATATATATAATAGTGTTTGTTTAGTATAAATAGTATTATATATATATAATAGTGTTTGTTTAGTATAAATAGTATTATATATATATAATAGTGTTTGTTTAGTATAAATAGTATTATATATATAATAGTGTTTGTTTAGTATAAATAATATTATATATATAATAGTGCTTGTTTAGTATAGATACCTATAAATAGTATTATATATATATATAATAGTGTTTGTTTAGTATAAATAGTATTATATATATATAATAGTGTTTGTTTAGTATAAATATTATTATATATATATAATAGTGTTTGTTTAGTATAAATAGTATTATATATATATAATAGTGTTTGTTTAGTATAAATAGTATTATATATATATATAATAGTGTTTGTTTAGTATAAATAGTATTATATATATATAATAGTGTTTGTTTAGTATAAATAGTATTATATATATATAATAGTGTTTGTTTAGTATAAATAGTATTATATATATATAATAGTGTTTGTTTAGTATAAATAGTATTAAATATATAATAGTCTTTGTTTAATATAAATACCTATAAATAGTATTATATATATATAATAGTGTTTGTTTAGTATAAATAGTATTATATATATATATATATATATATATATATATAATAGTGTTTGTTTAGTATAAATAGTATTATATATATATATATATAATAGTGTTTGTTTAGTATAAATAGTATTATATATATAATAGTGTTTGTTTAGTATAAATAGTATTATATATATATAATAGTGTTTGTTTAGTATAAATAGTATTATATATATATAATAGTGTTTGTTTAGTATAAATAGTATTATATATATATATATAATAGTGTTTGTTTAGTATAAATAGTATTATATATATAATAGTGTTTGTTTAGTATAAATAGTATTATATATATCATAGTGTTTAAGAAAGCAGGAGAGTCCGGTGCACTCCGGGGATAAAAAATGAATTGCTTTATTTAAAAAAAAGTTAAAAACGCATAGGAGATGCAAAGTTACAGACAAGGGTCCAGGACAGTAATTATCCTGAGGCGTTTCTCGCCTCTGTCGGTGCTTAATCATAGAATATCCTATATATAATATAATACGATATAGGATATAATAGGATATAATCATATCCTATGATTAAGCGCCAACAGAGCGCTTAATCATATAGTGGTTATCACTATGGTGATCATAGTGTTTGTTTAGTATAAATACCTATAAATAGTATTATATATAAATATATATATATATATATATATGTATTAAAGAGAGGGAAAATAGGGGAAAAGGGAAATTCAAGATGGCGCAACACTCTTAATACAGTATCCGAGATAGGTGGTGTTTGGGTCAATGTGTTAGGGATGACCTATTGCTCAAGTGATATATACATGGTATAATGTATAATGAGAATAATTTTGACAAGTTGTTTGTTAGTTAATAAATGTCTTAAAGTTCTGTTGGTTGGTATATGACCAATTTAGAGCATACAGACCTGTAACGTAAAAATATACAAACACTTGAAATTGCCTATAATACTTGAAAGTTGGCAACAGATTATTGAATAGATAAAGAAATAATAATAAAAAAATAATAATAATAAAAATGCCTGCAATTGGTATTTAGCAGTTAGAATAACTACAATTTAAAATGGATTATGATAGTAATAATTGTGGTTTTGTGAAAACGTAGTATTGGCTGTCAAACAGTATTGAAACAAAAAGGAAGTCCTTAAAAAGTTCAAAATTATAGTCCAATAGGGCAGATGAACATCTATAACAGTAGATGAATGCAAAAAGATCCCAAAATAATTAAACAGGATATATCAATGAATCCACGTTCCACAACGAACCCGTTGGGAGTATACTTACACTCCGTTACCTCAATCTCATGAGGTAAGTGCCGCGTAGTGTATAAGTAGTTCTTCCTCTCGGTGTCTGTGGTGACGTGGAGCGGTGTCCTTTTTCGATCCAGAGATCCCTTTAATAATCTCTCCCGAATGGTATTCAGTCATGAAAGAGAAAGGACATACAATAGTGCAACATTGTATGGGAATATCACACTCTTTATTAGTTAACAATTATGCGCTTACATCAAATAACCTCAATAATATGAGGTAATTTAAAACGTAGATAAAATATTTTTTTGCCTTGGGCTTTCTCATACAAATGTAGTAGTAGTCCGGTAAAATATGTGATCTATAAGTTAAAATAAAGGAACCTGACGCGTTTCGAAGAGATATAACAAACTTTTCTACTCTTCTTCTTCAGAGGTGTTTACCGATTGTAACAAATGCTGCATATAAATACACTAAAAAGCCGGAGCGGCGGCACGCCCCCTTTCGTTATTGAGTGCAGCGATTGGTCACATACCAGATGTTGTGTACTATTGGATCAAAAGCCGGTAGTGATAGTGTCATGTGATGCTTCATTGAGGTTATTGGGTGAAGACAGTTTCTATGGAAACCTCGAAAACTTCGAGTGAAAACTCGTAATAAAACAATTTAAAAGTTGAGACAATGTTTACAATATAATGTATCAATAAGATGGCTACGATTTGTATAAAAATAGTATCTATATTGAATTAAAAGTATAAAAAGAGTGATCATAAATGGGTATGTATTTACGATGTGCTGATGTGGAGCGATTAAACCTGTACAATTAAGAGAATCCTTGACTACAGGGAGAAAACGATAGAAAAGAGATAGGTAATCGCGCCTTCACAAAATATAAATACTTAAAATAATCATACCCAAAATTATTCATTATTTCAAGGTAAAGATATTTGGCTTTAGGATTTGGATACAGATATGAGATATTCCTTTTTAGGTAATAAATGGATAAATTGAATGTTATTCAAACTTCTAGAAAGCATAGTAATGTCATAGAATATATCTACGGTCTGGGGTGGATAAAAACGATGTTTAATGATAAAGGCTAATATTAAAGTTTAAAAATAAATCGATATTGGATTTGACCAGATGAAAAATAAAAATAAAAAAGGGGACGATAGAAGAATAAATATAATGGTAAGGACAATAAAATTATTGTGTGCTAAATAATAGTTATTGCTATTCTTGGAACTGGAATGATTCATGGCTATATTTAAGTAAGTTAAAAACTACATGTATAAAATTATAGTTATATAATACTAGGAATTTTGTCACTGGATAAATACATAAAATTTTGATATGATGAATATATTTAAAATTGGCTAAAACTTATTGACGATCTACATTGTTGTGTCTGTTATTTATTAATGAGAGCTAGCTGAGCATTATATTTAATATAGTTGTCTAAATGACTAGCTGGATCATAAATCGATTTAATAGATTAAATTACAATAAATACAATTTAGAATATCTTAAAGCTGTCAATTAATAAAAATGAAAATCATGGGGAATGGTTTGGATTATATATGCATGGATGAATAATACTAAGTAAGATAGGCAGCAAGATCAATGTCTTTATTCAAACCCTTTGGAACTAGTGTTTGGAAGGTATAAATCCAAAATGTTTCCCTCCTCCTAATATCGAGCTCCCTATCGCCTCCTCTTTTCTTTTCTGGTATATATTCTAGAATTGATCCTTTCAGACAGCTCGGATCTTTGTTATGTTTTTTGAGATAGTGTGCAGATAGATTGTGATTTTTCTCTCCTATCTCAATATTATTAAGATGCTCTGAAAGTCTTTTTTTATAGGGTCTAGTGGTGCGGCCTATATACTGTAGGCCACACCCACATTCTAGAATATAGACTACATTTTCTGTGCGACAATTACATAGTGAATTAATTTCATAACTCTTTTTTGTAACAGATGAAGTGATCGTCTTTGTGGGTTTGTTTTTCCCCAAATGATGGTCACAAGCCACACAGTTACGTCTGTTACACTTGAAAAATCCAATTGTAGATTTGTTGAGCCAGTTTTTGTTTGTACCTAGTTTTTCTTTCAATAGGCTAGGTGCTAGTATGTTTTTTAAATTCTGATTTTTTTAAAAAATTACTTTTGGAGCTGTTTCAGTGATAGGTTTCAAGAGCTCATCCTGTTTGAGAATCTCCCAGTGTTTTAAGATAATATTTCTAATTTCCTTGGATCCTTCATTATATGTAGTGATAAAATTGACTGATTTCAAATTGGTGTTATTGACTGTATGTGGTTGTTCATTCTTTTTTGCATTTAATAGAGAAGCTCTGTCCATAAGGTTAACCTTTTGGAGAGTGTTTTTTAGTTTATACTTATTATATCCCCTGGCAATAAATCTTTCTGTGAGGTTTTTAGCCTCTTGGTCAAAATCTTGTTTCCTGGAACAATTTCTTTTTAGTCTTTGATATTGGCCCATGGGAATATTATTAATCCATTTGTGATTATGACTACTAGAGGCATGGAGATAGCCATTGCTGTCTGTGTCTTTCTTATATAGCTTAGTCTGTACTTTTTGGTTTTCCTGGAAAAATACAACATCCAAGAAATCTATTTCTATAGTACTCCTTTTGCCTGTGAAAGAGAGATTGTATTCGTTGGTATTTAGTTTTGTGATAAATGTATTCAATAAAGTTTCACTGCCCTTCCAAATGAAGATGATGTCATCAATATATCTCCCCCAGATGACAATATTGGGGAGATAATCATTATTGTGCCAAATGGTTTCCTCTTCCCATGCTCCCATATAAAGATTGGCATAGCTAGGGGCAAATTTTGTCCCCATAGCCGTGCCATTTAGTTGGAGGTAATATTTATCCTCAAACAGAAAGTAGTTCTTTTCCAGAGTGAATTTTACTGACTCCAGGATGAAATTTTTGTGATTCATTGAGAGCGTTGTCTTTTCCCTTAGCCAGTAATTTATTGTTTCCAGGCCTTTAGCATGGGGTATGTTCGTGTAGAGGGCACTTACATCTAGTGTCACCCAGATGTAGCCATCTTCCCATGTTATTTCGCCCAGTTTATCAATTGTGTCTGGAGTGTCTCTCAAATAGGATTTCATTTCAGATACTATTGGTTGAAGAAATATATCTATATATTCTGACAACCTGGAAGTTAATGAATCTATTCCGGATACTATCGGTCTTCCGGGGGGGCATTTGAGATCCTTATGGACCTTGGGCAAATGATAGAGTATTGCAGTTGTGGGTGTTTTGTTATTGAGATATTTAAATTCTTCTATGTTAATCACACCCAAGTGTTTGGCATTATCCAACAGATGGCTATATTCAGTAAGATATTTTTTTGTCGGATTGTTGGTAAGTTTCTTATAAGTATTTGTATCACTTAACATCCGATAAGCCTCTTTAAGATAGTCCTCCCTGTTTTGTATTACCATGCCCCCCCCCTTATCTGCTTCCCGGATTATGATGTTGTTATCCTTTTCCAAATTCCTAATGAATTCTTTCTCTGTTTTGTCTAGGTTATCATTTTTAATTTTATAGTTCTTACATAGCTCGTCAAAGTCTTCTTGTACCAATTTGGAGAAGACTGGAATATGGTTACCCTTAGATTGAACTGGAAAAAAAGTTGATTTTGGTTTTAAATTTGTATATACTTGTTTCTCTTGTCTGTCACAGTCTTCTAAGGTGCTGTCTCCTGACTTATTTTCATTTTCAAGGGAAACTAGAATATCTAGAGTGCTCTTGTCGCTTACTTGGAGCATTCCCATGTCTGCCATATTGTCATTTTCCAATATTTCATCATTTTTGTTTTGGATTTTCTCAAAATGTCGTTTGAGTGTCAAATTTCTCGTGAACTTGTTTAGGTCCAGGAACAATTGGAAAGGATTCGGTCCTTTCGTGGGTGCAAAAGATAGCCCTTTTTGTAAAACATTTATTTCTTTTGTTGAAAAAGTTTTATTTGACAAGTTAAATATTTTTGTTTCTACATCTTTGTTTGTAGGATCAAGACTGGTTTTTTCCTTTTGGCTCCTAGTCTTTCTCCCTCCTCTGCATCCTCTATAACGTCGTTGCCTCTCTTTATTCCCCTCGCTCTCCATTGCGGGATTTCTGGGGGTACTTGTAAATTGTTTCCCTTGTTTCTTTCTGTCTTTCTTGGACTTTTGTCTAAAAAATGACAATTTCTATTTTCTGATTTTGTCTCTCTAGGTTCTGGATTCTTATAGTTTTCCCATCTCTCAGATCTTTCTGAGGGGTTGTTCTCCCAGTTATGGTACTCATTTCGTCTAAAACGAGGGCTATAGTTTCTGTCCCTCCAGGAATTAGGATTGTTGTTATAGTTGTTACTATGGATTCCATAATCTCGCCTCTGATAATAGTTGGTATAGTGAGGTCTTTCATACCCGATATTATCCATATTATTTCTGTTGTATATCTCCCCTCTGTGGTTTCCTCTATCAGAGTAATTCTGATAGTGATTTCCACGGGATTGGTGATAGCTCCAATTCGGTTGATTTCTAAAAGAAGGTCTCCTTGTCTCTGCCCTCCCATTATAGTTATTCTTATTATTTTTGATTTTATTGGTTTTATCTTTGTCGATTGTGTGGTATGACTGTTTGAAATCTACCTTTTTTGTATCCTTCATTGGTTTATTTTGATATTGTAGGGTCGGGTTAGAGAGACTTTCATTTAGTTCTCTATATTGTTGATTCACTGAAAAATTAGGTGAATCTATCTGTAGCCAATTGAAGACATCTTCCTCCCCATTGGCAGTAATCGGTGTATTAGTATGCCAAACATCCATTTCATCGTTTTTTTCTGTTTCTTTTTTGTTTAAATTAAAATCTCTGTAAAATTTATTTAGTTTTTTGGTTTCTATAACCTTATCAAATCTTTCCAATTTGATTTTGTTTTCTTTGTCTAATTCACTGTAATAAATGTCTCCCTTAAAGGGATTGAGTTGTTCACGTATTTCTTTGATTTGTTCCCCCAGGCTCAATACTTTTTTGTTTCTAAACCTAATAAGGATGTCGATAAATTTGTGGGAACACTCCTCTAGAGCATTATCCCACTCTGTTAATAATTCCACTTCTGTGCTATCCATTATTGGTTTTTTTTCCAGTTTTAAACCCTTTGGTATAAGTTTATATTTGTTATATCTCTCTAAATTGTTACTATCGTGCCAATTCAAAATCTGTTTACGAGACAGTTTTTCTAGATCCGTCAGTAACTGTTTAGGGTCTATTGAACTGACAGTCTCTAGATGTTCTGTCATTTCCTCACTGATAGTTAGATTTCTATTTCTACTGCTGGGGTTGAAATAATCCCCGTACATGTATTCTTCCATAGGGAGTGTCATATTAACCACCTGGGTGTAAATACAAGTGTGATCTATTAAGATGTGTGTAATATATCACTTACAGTGACAACAATAGCAATAACATTAGTATGTCAAGCGAGTGATGATTGATTTAATAGGACAATATCTATTGAGATATAATATTTAAAAATTGAGTATGATTGAAATAGGGTGTTGACTGCTGCCCCCTACTGGGGTGATAGAAGATATGGAAAGAAAGATGGGCGTAGGAATGGCGCTAGAAAAACACCCTATAGATATATTTTATAGAGAATGGAGTGGTAGATGTGCTGCCTATGAATATCTACCCAAAGGGAAACTGTGCCCCCAAGAACAGTTGACTGGGTAGGAGAAATATGTATTAAAGAGAGGGAAAATAGGGGAAAAGGGAAATTCAAGATGGCGCAACACTCTTAATACAGTATCCGAGATAGGTGGTGTTTGGGTCAATGTGTTAGGGATGACCTATTGCTCAAGTGATATATACATGGTATAATGTATAATGAGAATAATTTTGACAAGTTGTTTGTTAGTTAATAAATGTCTTAAAGTTCTGTTGGTTGGTATATGACCAATTTAGAGCATACAGACCTGTAACGTAAAAATATACAAACACTTGAAATTGCCTATAATACTTGAAAGTTGGCAACAGATTATTGAATAGATAAATAAATAATAAAAAAATAATAATAATAAAAATGCCTGCAATTGGTATTTAGCAGTTAGAATAACTACAATTTAAAATGGATTATGATAGTAATAATTGTGGTTTTGTGAAAACGTAGTATTGGCTGTCAAACAGTATTGAAACAAAAAGGAAGTCCTTAAAAAGTTCAAAATTATAGTCCAATAGGGCAGATGAACATCTATAACAGTAGATGAATGCAAAAAGATCCCAAAATAATTAAACAGGATATATCAATGAATCCACGTTCCACAACGAACCCGTTGGGAGTATACTTACACTCCGTTACCTCAATCTCATGAGGTAAGTGCCGCGTAGTGTATAAGTAGTTCTTCCTCTCGGTGTCTGTGGTGACGTGGAGCGGTGTCCTTTTTCGATCCAGAGATCCCTTTAATAATCTCTCCCGAATGGTATTCAGTCATGAAAGAGAAAGGACATACAATAGTGCAACATTGTATGGGAATATCACACTCTTTATTAGTTAACAATTATGCGCTTACATCAAATAACCTCAATAATATGAGGTAATTTAAGACGTAGATAAAATATTTTTTTGCCTTGGGCTTTCTCATACAAATGTAGTAGTAGTCCGGTAAAATATGTGATCTATAAGTTAAAATAAAGGAACCTGATGCGTTTCGAAGAGATATAACAAACTTTTCTACTCTTCTTCTTCAGAGGTGTTTACCGATTGTAACAAATGCTGCATATAAATACACTAAAAAGCCGGAGCGGCGGCACGCCCCCTTTCGTTATTGAGTGCAGCGATTGGTCACATACCAGATGTTGTGTACTATTGGATCAAAAGCCGGTAGTGATAGTGTCATGTGATGCTTCATTGAGGTTATTGGGTGAAGACAGTTTCTATGGAAACCTTGAAAACTTCGAGTGAAAACTCGTAATAAAACAATTTAAAAGTTGAGACAATGTTTACAATATAATGTATCAATAAGATGGCTACGATTTGTATAAAAATAGTATCTATATTGAATTAAAAGTATAAAAAGAGTGATCATAAATGGGTATGTATTTACGATGTGCTGATGTGGAGCGATTAAACCTGTACAATTAAGAGAATCCTTGACTACAGGGAGAAAACGATAGAAAAGAGATAGGTAATCGCGCCTTCACAAAATATAAATACTTAAAATAATCATACCCAAAATTATTCATTATTTCAAGGTAAAGATATTTAGCTTTAGGATTTGGATACAGATATGAGATATTCCTTTTTAGGTAATAAATGGATAAATTGAATGTTATTCAAACTTCTAGAAAGCATAGTAATGTCATAGAATATATCTACAGTCTGGGGTGGATAAAAACGATGTTTAATGATAAAGGCTAAGGGAAACAATTTACAAGTACCCCCAGAAATCCCGCAATGGAGAGCGAGGGGAATAAAGAGAGGCAACGACGTTATAGAGGATGCAGAGGAGGAAGAAAGACTAGGAGCCAAAAGGAAAAAACCAGTCTTGATCCTACAAACAAAGATGTAGAAACAAAAATATTTAACTTGTCAAATAAAACTTTTTCAACAAAAGAAATAAATGTTTTACAAAAAGGGCTATCTTTTGCACCCACGAAAGGACCGAATCCTTTCCAATTGTTCCTGGACCTAAACAAGTTCACGAGAAATTTGACACTCAAACGACATTTTGAGAAAATCCAAAACAAAAATGATGAAATATTGGAAAATGACAATATGGCAGACATGGGAATGCTCCAAGTAAGCGACAAGAGCACTCTAGATATTCTAGTTTCCCTTGAAAATGAAAATAAGTCAGGAGACAGCACCTTAGAAGACTGTGACAGACAAGAGAAACAAGTATATACAAATTTAAAACCAAAATCAACTTTTTTTCCAGTTCAATCTAAGGGTAACCATATTCCAGTCTTCTCCAAATTGGTACAAGAAGACTTTGACGAGCTATGTAAGAACTATAAAATTAAAAATGATAACCTAGACAAAACAGAGAAAGAATTCATTAGGAATTTGGAAAAGGATAACAACATCATAATCCGGGAAGCAGATAAGGGGGGGGGCATGGTAATACAAAACAGGGAGGACTATCTTAAAGAGGCTTATCGGATGTTAAGTGATACAAATACTTATAAGAAACTTACCAACAATCCGACAAGAAAATATCTTACTGAATATAGCCATCTGTTGGATAATGCCAAACACTTGGGTGTGATTAACATAGAAGAATTTAAATATCTCAATAACAAAACACCCACAACTGCAATACTCTATCATTTGCCCAAGGTCCATAAGGATCTCAAATGCCCCCCCGGAAGACCGATAGTATCCGGAATAGATTCATTAACTTCCAGGTTGTCAGAATATATAGATATATTTCTTCAACCAATAGTATCTGAAATGAAATCCTATTTGAGAGACACTCCAGACACAATTGATAAACTGGGCGAAATAACATGGGAAGATGGCTACATCTGGGTGACACTAGATGTAAGTGCCCTCTACACGAACATACCCCATGCTAAAGGCCTGGAAACAATAAATTACTGGCTAAGGGAAAAGACAACGCTCTCAATGAATCACAAAAATTTCATCCTGGAGTCAGTAAAATTCACTCTGGAAAAGAACTACTTTCTGTTTGAGGATAAATATTACCTCCAACTAAATGGCACGGCTATGGGGACAAAATTTGCCCCTAGCTATGCCAATCTTTATATGGGAGCATGGGAAGAGGAAACCATTTGGCACAATAATGATTATCTCCCCAATATTGTCATCTGGGGGAGATATATTGATGACATCATCTTCATTTGGAAGGGCAGTGAAACTTTATTGAATACATTTATCACAAAACTAAATACCAACGAATACAATCTCTCTTTCACAGGCAAAAGGAGTACTATAGAAATAGATTTCTTGGATGTTGTATTTTTCCAGGAAAACCAAAAAGTACAGACTAAGCTATATAAGAAAGACACAGACAGCAATGGCTATCTCCATGCCTCTAGTAGTCATAATCACAAATGGATTAATAATATTCCCATGGGCCAATATCAAAGACTAAAAAGAAATTGTTCCAGGAAACAAGATTTTGACCAAGAGGCTAAAAACCTCACAGAAAGATTTATTGCCAGGGGATATAATAAGTATAAACTAAAAAACACTCTCCAAAAGGTTAACCTTATGGACAGAGCTTCTCTATTAAATGCAAAAAAGAATGAACAACCACATACAGTCAATAACACCAATTTGAAATCAGTCAATTTTATCACTACATATAATGAAGGATCCAAGGAAATTAGAAATATTATCTTAAAACACTGGGAGATTCTCAAACAGGATGAGCTCTTGAAACCTATCACTGAAACAGCTCCAAAAGTAATTTTTAAAAAAAATCAGAATTTAAAAAACATACTAGCACCTAGCCTATTGAAAGAAAAACTAGGTACAAACAAAAACTGGCTCAACAAATCTACAATTGGATTTTTCAAGTGTAACAGACGTAACTGTGTGGCTTGTGACCATCATTTGGGGAAAAACAAACCCACAAAGACGATCACTTCATCTGTTACAAAAAAGAGTTATGAAATTAATTCACTATGTAATTGTCGCACAGAAAATGTAGTCTATATTCTAGAATGTGGGTGTGGCCTACAGTATATAGGCCGCACCACTAGACCCTATAAAAAAAGACTTTCAGAGCATCTTAATAATATTGAGATAGGAGAGAAAAATCACAATCTATCTGCACACTATCTCAAAAAACATAACAAAGATCCGAGCTGTCTGAAAGGATCAATTCTAGAATATATACCAGAAAAGAAAAGAGGAGGCGATAGGGAGCTCGATATTAGGAGGAGAGAAACATTTTGGATTTATACCTTCCAAACACTAGTTCCAAAGGGTTTGAATAAAGACATTGATCTTGCTGCCTATCTTACTTAGTATTATTCATCCATGCATATATAATCCAAACCATTCCCCATGATTTTCATTTTTATTAATTGACAGCTTTAAGATATTCTAAATTGTATTTATTGTAATTTAATCTATTAAATCGATTTATGATCCAGCTAGTCATTTAGACAACTATATTAAATATAATGCTCAGCTAGCTCTCATTAATAAATAACAGACACAACAATGTAGATCGTCAATAAGTTTTAGCCAATTTTAAATATATTCATCATATCAAAATTTTATGTATTTATCCAGTGACAAAATTCCTAGTATTATATAACTATAATTTTATACATGTAGTTTTTAACTTACTTAAATATAGCCATGAATCATTCCAGTTCCAAGAATAGCAATAACTATTATTTAGCACACAATAATTTTATTGTCCTTACCATTATATTTATTCTTCTATCGTCCCCTTTTTTATTTTTATTTTTCATCTGGTCAAATCCAATATCGATTTATTTTTAAACTTTAATATTAGCCTTTATCATTAAACATCGTTTTTATCCACCCCAGACCGTAGATATATTCTATGACATTACTATGCTTTCTAGAAGTTTGAATAACATTCAATTTATCCATTTATTACCTAAAAAGGAATATCTCATATCTGTATCCAAATCCTAAAGCCAAATATCTTTACCTTGAAATAATGAATAATTTTGGGTATGATTATTTTAAGTATTTATATTTTGTGAAGGCGCGATTACCTATCTCTTTTCTATCGTTTTCTCCCTGTAGTCAAGGATTCTCTTAATTGTACAGGTTTAATCGCTCCACATCAGCACATCGTAAATACATACCCATTTATGATCACTCTTTTTATACTTTTAATTCAATATAGATACTATTTTTATACAAATCGTAGCCATCTTATTGATACATTATATTGTAAACATTGTCTCAACTTTTAAATTGTTTTATTACGAGTTTTCACTCGAAGTTTTCGAGGTTTCCATAGAAACTGTCTTCACCCAATAACCTCAATGAAGCATCACATGACACTATCACTACCGGCTTTTGATCCAATAGTACACAACATCTGGTATGTGACCAATCGCTGCACTCAATAACGAAAGGGGGCGTGCCGCCGCTCCGGCTTTTTAGTGTATTTATATGCAGCATTTGTTACAATCGGTAAACACCTCTGAAGAAGAAGAGTAGAAAAGTTTGTTATATCTCTTCGAAACGCGTCAGGTTCCTTTATTTTAACTTATAGATCACATATTTTACCGGACTACTACTACATTTGTATGAGAAAGCCCAAGGCAAAAAAATATTTTATCTACGTTTTAAATTACCTCATATTATTGAGGTTATTTGATGTAAGCGCATAATTGTTAACTAATAAAGAGTGTGATATTCCCATACAATGTTGCACTATTGTATGTCCTTTCTCTTTCATGACTGAATACCATTCGGGAGAGATTATTAAAGGGATCTCTGGATCGAAAAAGGACACCGCTCCACGTCACCACAGACACCGAGAGGAAGAACTACTTATACACTACGCGGCACTTACCTCATGAGATTGAGGTAACGGAGTGTAAGTATACTCCCAACGGGTTCGTTGTGGAACGTGGATTCATTGATATATCCTGTTTAATTATTTTGGGATCTTTTTGCATTCATCTACTGTTATAGATGTTCATCTGCCCTATTGGACTATAATTTTGAACTTTTTAAGGACTTCCTTTTTGTTTCAATACTGTTTGACAGCCAATACTACGTTTTCACAAAACCACAATTATTACTATCATAATCCATTTTAAATTGTAGTTATTCTAACTGCT
This sequence comes from Bombina bombina, assembly GCF_027579735.1. Lineage (NCBI taxonomy): Eukaryota > Metazoa > Chordata > Amphibia > Anura > Bombinatoridae > Bombina > Bombina bombina. The sequence goes on from NC_069510.1 coordinate 157,637,441, forward strand.
AAATACCAATTGCAGGCATTTTTATTATTATTATTTTTTTATTATTATTTCTTTATCTATTCAATAATCTGTTGCCAACTTTCAAGTATTATAGGCAATTTCAAGTGTTTGTATATTTTTACGTTACAGGTCTGTATGCTCTAAATTGGTCATATACCAACCAACAGAACTTTAAGACATTTATTAACTAACAAACAACTTGTCAAAATTATTCTCATTATACATTATACCATGTATATATCACTTGAGCAATAGGTCATCCCTAACACATTGACCCAAACACCACCTATCTCGGATACTGTATTAAGAGTGTTGCGCCATCTTGAATTTCCCTTTTCCCCTATTTTCCCTCTCTTTAATACATATTTCTCCTACCCAGTCAACTGTTCTTGGGGGCACAGTTTCCCTTTGGGTAGATATTCATAGGCAGCACATCTACCACTCCATTCTCTATAAAATATATCTATAGGGTGTTTTTCTAGCGCCATTCCTACGCCCATCTTTCTTTCCATATATATATATATATATATAGTGTTTGTTTAATATAAATAGTTTTATATATATAATAGTTTTTGTTTAGTATAAATACCTATAAATAGTACTATATATATAATAGTGTTTGTTTAGTATAAATAGTATTATATATATAATAGTGTTTGTTTAATATAAATAGTTTTATATATATAATAGTGTTTGTTTAGTATAAATACCTATAAATAGTATTAAATATATATATATAGTGTTTGTTTAGTATAAATAGTTTTATATATATAATAGTGTTTGTTTAGTATAAATAGTATTATATATATAATAGTGTTTGTTTAGTATAAATAGTATTATATATATAATAGTGTTTGTTTAGTATAAATAGTATTATATCTATATATAATAGTGTTTTTTTAGTATAAATAGTATTATATATATATAATAGTGTTTGTTTAGTATAAATAGTATTATATATATATAATAGTGTTTGTTTAGTATAAATGCCTATAAATAGTATTATATATAATAATGTTTGTTTAGTATAAATAGTATTATATATATATAATAGTGTTTGTTTAGTATAAATAGTATTATATATATATAATAGTGTTTGTTTAGTATAAATAGTATTATATATATAATAGTGTTTGTTTAGTATAAATACCTATAAATAGTATTATATATAATAATGTTTGTTTAGTATAAATAGTATTATATATATAATAGTGTTTGTTTAGTATAAATACCTATAAATAGTATTATATATAATAATGTTTGTTTAGTATAAATAGTATTATATATATAATAGTGTTTGTTTAGTATAAATACCTATAAATAGTATTATATATAATAATGTTTGTTTAGTATAAATAATATTATATATATAATAGTGTTTGTTTAGTATAAATAGTATTATATATATAATAGTGTTTGTTTAGTATAAATACCTGTAAATAGTATTATATATATATAGTGTTTGTTTAGTATAAATAGTATTATATATATAATAGTGTTTGTTAAGTATAAATAGTATTATATATAGAATAGTGTTTGTTAAGTATAAATAGTATTATATATATAATAGTGTTTGTTTAGTATAAATAGTATTATATATATAATAGTGTTTGTTTAGTATAAATACCTGTAAATAGTATTATATATATATATATATAGTGTTTGTTTAGTATAAATAGTATTATATATATAATAGTGTTTGTTAAGTATAAATAGTATTATATATATAATAGTTTGTTTAGTATAAATAGTATTATATATATAATAGTGTTAGTTTAGTATAAATAGTATTATACATATAATAGTGTTAGTTTAGTATAAATAGTATTATATATATATATAGTGATGTCACAAATTATTCGCTGGCGAATAGTTCCCGGCGAACATAGCTTGATCGCGTTCGCAACGGCGGGCGAACATATGCGATGTTCGATCCGCCCCCAATTCGTCATCATTGAGTAAACTTTGACCCTGTATCTCACAGTCTGCAGACACATTCCAGCCAATCAGCAGCAGGCACTCCATCCCAGACCCTCCCATCTCCTGGACAGCAGCCATTTTAGATTCATTCGGAAGCTGCATTCTTAGTGAGAGGAGGGACAATGTAGCTGCTGCTGATTTTATAGGGAAATTGATAGCTAGGCTAGTGTATTCAGTGTCCACTACAGTCCTGAAGGACTCATCGGATCTCTGCTGTAAGGAAACCACCCAAAAAAGCCCTTTTTAGGGATAGAACATCAGTCTGTTTTTTTTTTTCCTGTGTAATCTAATTGCAGTTGCCTGCCTGCCAGGCCCACTTGCCCAGTGCCACCACTCATATCTGTTGTAACAGTAGTGTAAATTTAAAAAAAACAAAACTTTTTTGACTGTGAAACATTAGTCTGCTAGTGTAATCTAATTGCAGTTGCCTGCCTGCCAGCATGTGTGCCAGGCTCACTTGCCCAGTGCCACCACTCATATCTGGTGTAACAGCAGTGTAAATTTAAAAAAAAAAAATTTGACTGTGAAACATCAGTCTGCTAGTGTAATCTAATTGCAGTTGCCTGCCAGCGTGTGTGCCAGGCCTACTTGCCCAGTGCCACCACTCATATCTGTTGTAACAGTAGTGTAAATTTAAAAAAAAAACTTTTTTGACTGTGAAACATCAGTCTGCTAGTGTAATCTAATTGCAGTTGCCTGCCAGCGTGTGTGCCAGGTTCACAGCGTATATACTGTGCCCACTTGCCCAGTGCCACCACTCATATCTGGTGTAACAGTAGTGTAAATTTATAAAAAAACTTTTTTGACTGTGAAACATCAGTCTGCTTGTGTAATCTAATTGCAGTTGCCTGCCAGCGTGGGTGCCAGGCCCACTTGCCCAGTGCCACCACTCATATCTGTTGTAACAGTAGTGTAAATTAAAAAAAAAAACTTTTTTGACTGTGAAACATCAGTCTGCTAGTGTAATCTAATTGCAGTTGCCTGCCTGCCAGCATGTGTGCCAGGCTCACAGCGTATACTGTGCCCACTTGCCCAGTGCCACCACTCATATCTGGTGTAACAGTAGTGTAAATTAAAAAAAAAAACTTTTTTGACTGTGAAACATCAGTCTGCTTGTGTAATCTAATTGCAGTTGCCTGCCTGCCAGTGTATGTGCCAGGCCCACTTGCCCAGTGCCACCACTCATATCTGTTGTAACAGTAGTGTAAATTTAAAAAAAAAAATACTTTTTTGACTGTGAAACATCAGTCTGCTAGTGTAATCTAATTGCAGTGTGCCAGGCTCACAGCGTATACTGTGCCCACTTGCCCAGTGCCACCACTCATATCTGGTGTAACAGTAGTGTAAATTTAAAAAAAAAAACTTTTTTGACTGTGAAACATCAGTTTGCTTGTGTAATCTAAATGCAGTTGCCTGCCTGCCAGCGTGTGTGCCAGGCCCACTTGCCCAGTGCCACCACTCATATCTGTTGTAACATTAGTCTAAATTAAAAAAAAAAAACTTTTTTGACTGTGAAACATCAGTCTGCTAGTGTAATCTAATTGCAGTTGCCTGCCTGCCAGCGTGTGTGCCAGGCTCACAGCGTATACTGTGCCCACTTGCCCAGTGCCACCACTCATATCTGAGGTAACAGTAGTGTAAATTTAAAACAAAAAAACTTTTTTGACTGTGAAACATCAGTCTGCTTGTGTAATCTAATTGCAGTTGCCTGCCTGCCAGCGTGTGTGCCAGGCCCACTTGCCCAGTGCCACCACTCATATCTGGTGTAACAGTAGTGTAAATTTTTTTAAAAAAAACTTTTTTGACTGTGAAACATCAGTCTGCTTGTGTAATCTAATTGCAGTTGCCTGCCTGCCAGCGTGTGTGCCAGGCTCACAGCGTATACTGTGCCCACTTGTCCAGTTCCACCACTCATATCTTGTTTAATAGTAGTGTAAGTGTACATTTTAAAAAAAAACTTTTTTGACTGTGAAACATCAGTCTGCTTTTTTGTGTCAGGCTCACAGCGTATACTGTGCCCACTTGCCCAGTGCCACCACTCATATCTTGTTTAATAGTATTGTAAGTGTACATTTAAAAAAAAAAAAACATTTTTGACTGTGAAACATCAGTCTGCTCTTTTGTGCCCACTTGCCCAGTGCCACCACTCATATCTTGTTTAATAGTAGTGTAAGTGTACATTTAAAACAAAATAAAATTTTTGGACTGTGAAACATCAGTCTGCTTTTTTGTGTCAGGCTCACAGCGTATACTGTGCCCACTTGCCCATTGCCACCACTCATATCTTGTTTAATAGTAGTGTAAGTGTACATTTAAAAAAAAAACTTTTTGGACTGTGAAACATCAGTCTGCTTTTTTGTGTCAGGCTCACAGCGTATACTGTGCCCACTTGCCCAGTGCCACCACTCATATCTTATTTAATAGTAGTGTAAGTGTACATTTAAAACAAAAAAAAAACTTTTTGGACTGTGAAACATCAGTCTGCTTTTTTTGTGTCAGGCTCACAGCGTATACTGTGCCCACTTGCCCAGTGCCACCATTCATATCTTGTTTAATAGTAGTGTAAGTGTACATTTAAAAAAAATGACAGGCAGAGGCAGGCCACCCTGCAGGTGCCGTTGTGGTGCTGTGATTCCCTTTGGCCCTAGAATAATGCCCAGTGTTCAGAGGCAACGTACCATGAACTCGAAAAGTTCTGAGGACATAGTTGACTTTTTAACACAGGACACCCATTCTTCTATAGCTTCAGCTCCGAACCTTGATGCACCATCCTCCTCCAGCTTATCTTCGGGCACCTCTCAAGTTACCACTCGCCCGCCTGCCGCCATCACCAACACTAGCACCACAGCCGCTTCACTTGATCTGTCAGAGGAGTTATTTACACATCAGTTGGAAGAAATGAGTGATGCACAACCATCATTGACAGAGGATGTAGATAACAGTGATATGTCTCAGTCAGGCAGCATAACAGACATGGACGTACGGTGTGATGATGATGATGTTGTACCCGCTGCTGCTTCCTTTGTTGATTTGTCAGATACAAGTGAAGCGGTTGATGATGACGATGCGTCCATGGATGTCACGTGGGTGCCCTCTAGAAGAGAAGAAGAACAGGGGGAAAGTTGAGATGGGGTGACAGAGAGGAGGAGGAGGAGGAGACGAGTTGGAAGCAGGGGGAGGTGGTCACAATGAGCTAGTGGCACAGTCAGACAGCATGCATCGGCACCCGGGGTCAGCCAGACAGCACGCCAATCAACGCATGCTGTTGCCACCACCAGAATGCCGTCATCGCAGAGCTCAGCAGTGTGGCATTTTTTTTGTGTGTCTGCCTCTGACAACAGCGATGCCATTTGCAACCTGTGCCAAAAGAAACTGAGTCGTGGGAAGTCCAACACCCACCTAGGTACAACTGCTTTGCGAAGGCACATGATTGCACATCACAAATGCCTATGGGATCAACACATGAGTACAAGCAGCACACAAACTCAAAGCCGCCATCCTCCTCCTGGTCCAGCATCTTCAGCCACGTCAACCACTGCTGTCCTCCTTGCCCCCTCTCAACCATCCGCCACTCCGTCTCTCTTCCGGAGCATTTCCTGCTCATCTGCCCACAGTCAGGTGTCTGTCAAGGACATGTTTGAGCGTAAGAAGCCAATGTCACAAAGTCACCCCCTTGCCCGGCATCTGACAGCTGGCTTGTCTGAACTCTTAGCCCGCCAGCTTTTACCATACAAGCTGGTGGAGTCTGAGGCGTTCAAAAAATTTGTAACTATTGGGACACCGCAGTGGAAGGTACCCGGCCGAAATTTCTTTTCACAAAAGGCAATCCCCAACCTGTACTCAATTGTGCGAAAGGAAGTAATGGCATGTCTGGCACACAGTGTTGGGGTAAGGGTCCATCTGACCACTGATAGCTGGTCTGCAAAGCATGGTCAGGGCAGGTATATTACCTACACTGCGCATTGGGTAAACCTGCTGACGGCTGCCAAGCATGGAATGCGTGGCTCGGCAGAGGAGTTGGTGACACCGCCACGACTTGCAGGCAGGCCTGCTGCCACCTCCTCTACTCCTCCTACTCCATCATCTTCCATAACCTCCTCGGCTGAGTCCTCTTCTGCTGCTGCGTCTTGCTTCACATCAACGGCACACCCCCAGCTCCCCAGGTACTATTCCACATCCCGGATACGGCAGTGTCACGCCGTCTTGGGGTTGACTTGCCTGAAAGCAGAGAGTCACACTGGACCAGCACTCCTGTCCGCCCTGAACGCACAGGTGGATCAGTGGCTGACTCCGCACCAACTGGAGATCGGCAAAGTGGTTTCTGACAACGGAAGTGATTTGGTGGCGGCATTGAAATTGGGCAAGTGCATGGCACATGTGTGTAATCAGATCGTACAACGATTTGTGCATAAGTACCCAGGCTTACAGGACATCCTGAAGCTAGCCAGGAAGGTGTGTGGCCATTTCAGGCGTTCTTACACGGCCAGGGCGCACTTTTCAGATATCCAGTGGCAAAACAACATGCCAGTGAGAACACCAGTACTGGGTGTCCATGCTACTAGACCCCCGGTATAATCATAAAATGCCTGAAATGTTACCAAATTACCGCAAGTCGGAAAGGTTGCAGCAGTTCCAAAATAAATTAAACAGTATGCTTTACACAGCGTATAAGGGTGATGTCACAGCACAACGGGAATCTAACAGGGGAAGAGGTGAAAGTAATCCTCCGACTCCCACGACCACGCCGGCAAGGACAGGACACTTTACAGACGTGTTGTTGATGGAGGACATGCGGAGCTTTTTAAGTCCTATGCATCACCACAGCCCATCGGGGTCCACCCTCAGAGAACGACTCGACCGACAGGTAGCAGACTACCTCGCCTTAACTGCAGATCTCAACATTCTGAGGAGCGATGAACCCCTTGACTACTGCATGTGCAGGCTTGACCTGTGGCCTGAGCTATCCCAATTTGCGATAGAACTTCTGGCCTGCCCCGCTTCAAGTGTCCTGTCAGAAAGGACCTTCAGTGCAGCAGGAGGTATTGTCACTGAGAAGAGAAGTCGCCTAGGTCAAAAAAGTCTAGATTACCTCACCTTTATTAAGATGAATGAGGGATGGATCCCAAAGGGACTGACATTGGGCAATACATTCGAGTAAAAAAGGCATGATGACATGAGCTGCCTTGAGCTAAAAATGGTCCACACGCTGCTGTATTTTATCTTCGAATGCCGGATGACTTGCGTGACTTATCCACCACCAACTAGGGTACAAGCCGCAATGTTTTAGGGTACTTACTGCCTGGGAAACAAACATCAATTTTTCTGGCCGCTGCTACAATACCTAATTTTTCAGGCATGTGTACAATACATGCCAAATTTTTCTGGCCTCTGGTGCTGCACTATGGCTTCAAAAACCACACCACTCATATATGGTGGCACAGTAGATTGCACGCGCAGTGCCCCAAATTTGAAGTAGGAGGACAGACCAAGCATCTTTTTCCATCTCCCGGTTCCTAAAATCCATGCCATATACACGTCCCCTGATAGGGGACGTAACAGGGATTAAACTGATAAGAATAGTACTACTTAACAAACCACTTATATCTGGTGGCACAGTAGATTGCACTCGGTGCTCTGACATTTGGCAGACGGACATTTGGCAGACGGACATTTGGCTGACAGACAGAAAGCTAAAGAATGTTCCGATTTCGGCCGAGGGCAGATACGTTCCAGAGTGCTCTGTTTTAATCAGAGCATCGGGCGCCGCAACTGCCTCTGGGAACCTTACCATGGGTCACAGACCGCACGTCTTGTAATTCTCTGTCTTGGAAATGATCTATCTATCAAATCTATCTATTTATCTATCAAATCTATCTATCTATCTATCGTATCTATCAAATGTATCTATTGCATCTATTGATCTATCTATCTAATCTATGTATCTATCTATCAAATCTATCTATCTCGTGGCCGGACTGTTATCTGACAGCCACTTCTGTTTCGGCCATGCCATATACATATCCATGCCATATACACGTCCCCTGATAGGGGACATAACAGGGATTAAACTGATCAAAATAGTACTACTTAACACACCACTCCTATCTGGTGGCATATTAGATTGCACGTGCAGTGCCCCAAATTTGAAGTAGGAGGACCAACCAAGCATCTTTTTCCATCTCCCGGTTCCTAAAATCCATGCCATATACACGTCCCCTGATAGGGGACGTAACAGGGATTAAACTGATAGGAATAGTACTACTTAACACACCTTATAATAACGCAGAGAGAGGCAACGCAGAGAGAGGAGTCTGAAGAAGAGGAGTCAGAGGAGGAAGGTGGCTTTGAGGAGGTGGAAGACCAAACACAGCAGGCATCCCAGGGGGCTTGTTGTCACCTTTCGGGGACCCTTGGTGTTGTACGTGGCTGGGTGGAGGAAGAGACCTTCAATGACATCAGTGAGGACAAGAAACTGGACATGGCTAGCTTGATATCCAACCTTGAGCAAATGGGGAGTTTGCCGTTGTGCAAATGGACTGTTTGCGGTTGTTTGCGGTGCGTTAAAGGGACAGTCTAGGCCAAAATAAACTTTCATGATTCCGATAGAGCATGTAATTTTAAACAATTTTCAAATTTACTTTTATCACCAATTTTGCTTTGTTCTCTTGGTAATTCTTAGTTGAAAGCTTAACCTAGGAGGTTCATATGCTAATTTCTTAGACCTTGAAGCCCACCTCTTTCAGATTGCATTTTAACAGTTTTTCACCACTAGAGGGTGTTAGTTCACGTATTTCATATAGATAACACTGTTCTCGTGCATGAGAAGTTATCTGGGAGCAGGCACTGATTGGCTAGACTGCAAGTCTGTCAAAAGAACTGAAAGGGGCAGTTTGCAGAGGCTTAGATACAAGATAATCACAGAGATTAAAAGTATATTATTATAACTGTGTTAGTTATGCAAAACTGCGAAATGGGTAATAAAGGGATTATCTATCTTTTAAAACAATAAAAATTCTGGTGTAGACTGTCCCTTAAATGGGGAGTTTGGTCTGTCACTGTGAAGCGGGCATAACCCTTACACTATCTGATCGATACAACATCATACCTGATGTTTTAAAGCACGTTATTCCAAACAATTTAGCAATGTTAGGTGATTTATGCCCTTTATGGCTTAAAACCAGACTCTGCATCAACTATGTAATTTTCCATGGGAGTTTTGCCATGGATCCCCCTCCGGCATGCCACAGTCCAGGTGTTAGTCCCCTTGAAACAACTTTTCCATCACTATTGTGGCCAGAAAGAGTCCCTGTGGGTTTTAAAATTCGCCTGCCTATTGAAGTCTATGGCGGATCGCCTGGTTCGCCCGGTTCGCGACATCACTATAGTGCTTGTTTAGTATAAATACCTATAAATAGTATTATTTATATAATAGTGTTTGTTTAGTATAAATAGTATTATATATATATATATATATATATATATATCCAAGCAGTTTCCAGGTCAGCCCACCAAGAGACAACAGCCTGGGTGCAAATATAGATAGCATATATGAACAAAGGTAAATGCACTCTCAGGTCTTCCACGATTTACTTTATTGTAACGTTTTCGGGGTTCACAACCCCTTCATCAGCATAAAACAACAAGCCAAACTCAAACAATTTATAGTGCTTTAACAAACCACTCACCAAACAGGTGTTGCTCCAAAGTGCGCCAAACATCGAGTGTGGAACGCATCTTGCGTTCCACTGTGCTAAAGCCTACCGGAAGTGCTATGATCTCACTTCCGGTATCGCGGCTACATAATATTAAAGTGTAAATATTACAATTCCACATCTGCTTAATCAACTAAGTGTATATTGAACAAGACATGACACAAACTAAGGACTACTTAGAAAATTAATTAGAATATTACGTTAGGTGGCCAAAGTGCTATTAACGATCAGCTATTCTAGTGCTATTGTATACACAAATCACCATAGTTACTGTAGGCATGGTGATAATAAACAAGCATTGATTGTGTCACAATACTGTGATCTGTTACAACGTGCAACCCACTGACAACTCATATTGTGACACTACGTGATAATCATACTTAATCACAATGAAGTGATCATAGCACTTCCGGTAGGCTTTAGCACAGTGGAACGCAAGATGCGTTCCACACTCGATGTTTGGCGCACTTTGGAGCAACACCTGTTTGGTGAGTGGTTTGTTAAAGCACTATAAATTGTTTGAGTTTGGCTTGTTGTTTTATGCTGATGAAGGGGTTGTGAACCCCGAAAACGTTACAATAAAGTAAATCGTGGAAGACCTGAGAGTGCATTTACCTTTGTTCATATATGCTATCTATATTTGCACCCAGGCTGTTGTCTCTTGGTGGGCTGACCTGGAAACTGCTTGGATATTATTTTTTGACCAGTGAAACCCCCTGACTTGACTTCATTTGCTTTACTATCTCCAGCGCTTTGTGTTGTGGGACTTTTTTGCTGTACATTCTTTAGCTGTACAACTTTGGAGACTCTATATCTCCTGGATTTTTTCCAGTCTGTTATCCTTGTTTTGACTTTATATTGTTTATCAATTTGGACACTTTCGTTCTGGCACCCAGCTCTGGACAAAAACCTTACTGTTGTTTAACCTCATTAATTTTGCTTTACATCTGTGGCACAACAATTAAGTTAATCCAGGAATTATTGGCTTTGCTTATATATTTACTAATTTTCTGAGTTCAACATGTCTACAGCACAGATACAGGATGAGGAAATTTCTATCGACCCAGATGCCCAGAGTGGGGACTTGACCTGTCAAGCGGTGGAAGCCCAGACTGGTACTGCATCATATACCCCAGACGATGCCATCCGAATCTTATTTGCACCCATCTCCAAGACTGTTGGTGAGACCCCAATTAATTTATATCACACATTACTGAAGCTGAAAAAGAGAGAGGTTGATCTCACCTTACATGGCAGTTACTTATCTGATTATTTTAGAACTGGACACATTCCTTGTGGTTTCAGGGTTCACAATGTACCCACAATTGGGCGTGACAACCCAGAGTTTAGAAAAAAGTGGTGCTTTATCCTAAACAAGTGTTCTTTAGATTTAATCTTGCTAGTTATAGAGGAAGTTACTACTATTTTAAATAGAGTTAAGATTGAAATACAGACATTTGAAAATACATACAAGGCTACACTCACTAATGATACACAGGAAAATTGGATTTCTAAAATCAAATCCCAAATTGATAAATATCAGACAGATCTAATAACTTTTAAAAATAGAAAGTTAGAAACTGTAAATCAGGATTACAAACTAGGAAGAGTGTACAAATGGCTGACTTCTACACCTGATACAAGAACCAGAAGGAGACAGAGAAATAGACGGGTTCATTTTGAGACGGTTGACACCAGTGGGGGTGACTCCACTGATACCGATGGGAACCCTGCCAACATTTCTCTGACCCCTCCTGGTACTTACAGACATCAAAACCAATTCCCTGGCCATGACTCTAGAGCACATTCCACACCCAATCAACAACATTTTTTAGGGGTAACTACCCGCTCCCGAGGTGGGGGCGGCACAACAGACCCCATATTCGGCGGGCGGGGTATAAGACACCGACCTCCCAGACGCCCACGACAGAGGACATAGTGATAAACCGAAGCACACACACCCTCTCTGACAGCGAACGCCAAGTTCTAAATAAAGGGTTATCCTATGTGCCTAGCACAACCCTTACTGAATTTGACCTTAAATTGGACCTGTATAAGTTGAATAAGTCCCTTAAGATTAGGGAATTTTTTCAAAACACAGCACCTAGCGCTACTAGAACACAGTTAGAGCTCAAATGTAAAATCCCTAGCAAATTTGAACCGGCTATTTGTAGTCCAAGTACCAAAACATTTGTTAGATTGGTCACCCAGGATCTAGAAGCAGCTAGACACCAATCACTATGGACACACAATTTATCCAGAAGTGAACGTCTAGCGATAAAGACCCTCCAAGATGACCCCTCTATAGTCATCAGGCCCGCCGATAAGGGCGGGGCCATTGTGATATTGAACTATAGAGATTATCAAGCTGACATATTGACTCAGTTGACTGATACACAGACCTACACTGAGCTGCCTAATGACCCTACTGTGAGGTTTAAAGCACAACTGGATATTTTGATCCGGATGGGCTTTGAACAGGGTTGGTTGTCTGAACATATCCGTGACTTCTGTTCCACTGCTTATCCAAAAATACCTATCTTATATTCCATTCCTAAGATACATAAAACTTTGGATCATCCACCAGGCAGGCCCATTGTGTCGGCGAGGGATTCGCTGACACAACCGGTAGCTCAACTGGTCGATATACTACTACAACCTGTAGTAAAGGACATTAAGTCATACATTATGGACACAGGGGACTTTATCCGTAAAATACGGACTGTTGACGTCCAGCAAGATGACCTTTTGGTCTGTCTGGACGTCAACAGTCTGTATACTATTATTCCGCACACTGAGGGACTAAAAGCTGTACAGGAACACATCACTAATAACCCTTTGTATGAGGGTCCCCCAGTTGAATATTTCCTCTCTCTCATTGAATACTGTTTGTATAAAAATTACTTCAGATTTGAGAGTAAGTTTTATCTACAAACAGCTGGCACGGCCATGGGGTCCTCCATGGCCCCCGCTTATGCCAATATATACATGTCTCAATTTGAAAATCTATTTCTATGGAATTCTATTAATTCAGCAGTGATCTGCTATTATAGATTCATTGATGACATTTTCATGGTATGGCGGGGGACCATGGAGGACCTCCAAGTTTGGTTTGAAAATTACAACATGGCCACCAGCAATGTAAAATTCAAGATGACTGTTGATAGACAGACTATCAACTTTCTGGACCTAACGGTCTTTAAAGATGCACATCAACTGGGCACTACACTATATCAGAAACAAACTGATCGTAACTCCATATTGAGAGCAGACAGTTGCCATCCTCCTGCCCTTCTTGAGGGCATAGTTAAGTCTCAGTTTATAAGAACAATGAGGAACAATTCAGACGCACACACTGGGGTCTCCCAACTGTCAGGAGTGGGTGAGAGATTTCGTGAAAGGGGATATAAACCATCTACTATCCAAAATACCATGACCACAGTATCCACACTCACCCAGAATGACCTGATTAAACCTACACAGAAGAGAGACACAAGCAATAAGTTGATTATGTCTACAACATTTACCCCAGCCACAAAGAACACGGGACGCATTTTACATCGGCATTGGCCCATAGTGGCATCAGATCCAAAATTAACATTCACCCAACAGCTACAACCTATGGTGGGATTCAGGAGGGGTACCAATCTTAAGGACCTCCTTATGCGAACAGATCACAAATCTAGTTACACCACTGGGGCTACAATCAACATCAAAGGCTCATATAGGTGCTTAGGCTGCACAACCTGCAACGGTCTGCTTAGCACCAAAACCTTTCATCATCCACACACCAATAGGAGATATGTGATTAAACATTCCATCACGTGTACTACTACACATGTAGTCTACCTCCTCTTTTGCCCATGCTCGTGCTTCTATGTGGGTAAAACCACAGGCACGTTACGTGAACGAATGGCAAACCACAGGCATGCAATAAGATCTGCACTGAAACAAGGGGAATCGGAACAACCAGTAGCACGTCACTGTGCTAAACAAGGTCACTCTGTCTCTTCGATACGGTACATCCTTATTGATCATATTCCCCCATTGGATCGGGGAGGAGACAGGAGCAAGATACTACTTAAACGCGAAGCTCAGTGGATCTACAAACTGGGAACTATCCATCCAGGTGGACTAAACACTACCCCAGATTTTAAGAATCTGGTTTGACCCTACAAGGCAGTGCTACGTACCTGGGTATAACCCAGGGTCATTGTGGCTACGTGTAGCTTCCAGCCACATTGCTCAAATGAGGTTTGTTGGCTGGTCGCTTACGACACACCCTAATGGGGGTAATTGCCCTCAACGGGGTAGTGGAAGCCTGGGCCCTGAGGCATAATTACCTACCCATGCACCTTAAACCTTGGAGGAGGAAGCCATCAAATTACCTCTAAAATCGAGGGTGTAACAGGATGGACAATCTTTATGTGTCTATACTTGGCTGTCTTTAATAGACCAAGTTGAATTTTATCTGCAATTATGATCAAGATGAATTTATAATTGATACAATGTCCATACTTATACATCACCCCATAGAGCCTTACAAGTGATTGCAGATAGATACACATATATTCCTTTCCATAGAAGCTAGCTAATCTCCTAGACATTTTATTGTCAAACTGGGAGCAGATCGTTAGCGGGCTTTGTAGTATGTAACTATAAATGTAGTACATAATTGTCTGGATACATATATACAACATTTTTGTGAAGTGAACTAATTTATTTTCTTACACAATTAGTCCCAACAAGGGGAGATTGTAGACACACAATCAGGAAAAGTGCCAAATTTATTTTAAAAGTTATTCATAAGTTATTCAAAAGTCATTTAACATTACATCATTTGATAACAAGTACAGCAAAAAAAAACAATTTTTGTTTATAAAATCTTCACCGGGTCTTGTTTCTATATATCAATGTATTAGTATATCTGTTACTATTTTTCACTGCATATCAATATATCAGTCACAATCTTTATCAATTAGATGTTATCCAAACATAGAGTAGTAACCAAGTGTCCCAGATTTCATGGGGCAGCACCCAATCAAAGTAGTATATACAACAGCAGGTGTCCTGTAACTAATTCCTTTAAAGCCAATATAGCATTTCTTATTTCAAGTGGTTATAGAATCCCTTATAATTTGTGTCCCAACATATTGTTAGTCATATGTTCTTCTTTATATTTTGCTCTGTAGATTTCTATGTGGACCACTTAATCCATGCAAGATATGAATACTCCAGTTACACCAATGTAGCACCAATAGAGCAGTTCTAAAAGTATATCTAGAGTTCTGTTGCACTTTCAGACATACAAAGAGACCAATCAGTTTATTTATAGATATTACCACAGGTTTTAACCAACAACATTTCTCTGTATATTAGAAGATGGCGTTTAACCTCTTTGTTTTGCCCTTGATTGGCTTTAGCAGTCCCATTTAAGCACATATAACCAGCTTATCACTGCTGACTCCAGGTTTGTTAATATCGCTTGAGTTCAATTAAGTTCTTAAGTTCTTAAATAATGGCAATTCAGAATCGCAGTCACACTAGACTCAAGTTTCACAGAAGCCGTAACCAATAACTGGCCTAGTCTGGGTACACAGTCCCCCAATACCCTCTTCTTACCTTCACCCTGAACCAGGTCAGGAACTTACTACCAATCAATCAAGGGTGGATCCTTCCTTCCAATATGCCAAGCTGGACTTGTGGTAGGTATATTACATGCTTGTTATGGTCCAACAACCATCCGTTATCTCCGGTTCCTCTGGTTTGGAAGCTGCCTCGATCAGGTCTTCCCCGGCCATGCTCCGCCCCCACCTGGGGTGTTCGCGCCCCGGGCCGTTCAATCTGGCAATTGAGTTCTGCGGCGTGCTTCCACCTTAGCCACTGGTTGTCAGATCTTGACAAAAGGCCGTGGCAAAACGGACACTGGCTACAGCGTGACTTCCACATGCCGTGGGGAGTTGTTAATCACCAGTCCAGGTTGGGGTATAGGCACAGCGACCTATGGAACATTGGCGTGTCGGCATAGTGTTGCTGCCTTAGTCAGAGGAGCGCGTAGTACATCTGCTCTTCCTTGCTCCTCCCACCGGAAGTCTAATAGTATTATATATATAATAGTGTTTGTTTAGTATAAATACCTATAAATAGTATTATATATATAATAGTGTTTGTTTAGTATAAATACCTATAGATAGTATTATATGTATATAATAGTGTTTGTTTAGTATAAATAGTATTATATATATATAATAGTGCTTGTTTAGTATAAATACCTATAAATAGTATTATATATATAATAGTGTTTGTTTAGTATAAATACCTATAAATAGTATTATATATATATATATATATATATATATATATAGTGTTTGTTTAGTATAAATACCTATAAATAGTATTATATATATAATAGTGTTTGTTTAGTATAAATACCTATAGATAGTATTATATATATATATATAATAGTGTTTGTTTAGTATAAATAGTATTTTATATATATATATATATATATATATATATATATATATATATATATATATATATAAAATAGTGTTTATTTAGTATAAATACCTATAAATAGTATTATATATATATCATAGAGTTTGTTTAGCATAAATACCTATAAATAGTATTATATATATATCATAGAGTTTGTTTAGTATAAATACCTATAAATAGTATTATATATATATCATAGAGTTTGTTTAGCATAAATACCTATAAATAGTATTATATATATATCATAGAGTTTGTTTAGTATAAATACCTATAAATAGTATTATATATATATCATAGAGTTTGTTTAGCATAAATACCTATAAATAGTATTATATATATATAATAGTGTTTGTTTAGTATAAATACCTATAAATAGTATTATATATATATATATAATAGTGTTTGTTTAGTATAAATACCTATATATAGTATTATATATATATATATATATATATATATATATATATATAAAATAGTATTTATTTAGTATAAATACCTATAAATAGTATTATATATATCATAGTTTGTTTAGCATAAATACCTATAAATAGTATTATATATATATAATAGTGTTTGTTTAGTATAAATACCTATAAATAGTATTATATATATATATATATATATATATATATATATATATATATATATATATATATATATATATAAAATAGTGTTTATTTAGTATAAATACCTATAAATAGTATTATATATATCATAGAGTTTGTTTAGCATAAATACCTATAAATAGTATTATATATATATATATATATATATATATATATATATATAATAGTGTTTGTTTAGTATAAATACCTATAAATAGTATTATATATATATATATAATAGTGTTTGTTTAGTATACATACCTATAAATAGTATTATATATATATATATATATAATAGTGTTTGTTTAGTATAAATACCTATAAATAGTATTATATATATATCATAGAGTTTGTTTAGCATAAATACCTATAAATAGTATTATATATATATATAATAGTGTTTGTTTAGTATAAATACCTATAAATAGTATTATATATATATATATATATATATATATATATATATATATATATATATATAAAATAGTGTTTATTTAGTATAAATACCTATAAATAGTATTATATATATCATAGAGTTTGTTTAGCATAGATACCTATAAATAGTATTATATATATATATATATATAATAGTGTTTGTTTAGTATAAATAGTATTATATATATATATATATATATATAATAGTGTTTCTTTAGTATATTTAGTAATAGTGTTTAAGAAAGCAAGAGCAAGAGAGTCCGGTGCACTCCAGGTATAAAAAAATGAATTGCTTTATTTCAAAAAAAGTTAAAAATGCATAGGAGATGCAAAGTTACAGACAAGGATCCAGGACAGTAATTATCCTGACGCGTTTCTCGCCTCTGTCGGTGCTTAATCATAGAATATCCTATATATAATATAGTGGTTCACACCTAATTGACTTATAAGGTCTTAAATCACAGTTATATTGAAATATGAATTCCAAGCACTGACCTTTAATATTATACCAATGAAATAGGTCTCATTTCTTACAAAGAAAGTTTCTGAGTACAATAATAGTAAGAAATTGTATTAAGAGAGAAACATTGTTTTAAAATAAATTTTTATTATACAGAAAAATTAAATTCATTTAAATCCAAAATACACACAGAGTTAAAAGACTATTGGTTAAACTTGCTTTCAATAACAATTGTTTACATACCACTCAAAATGACTTTTTGGCAACCAAATCTTATCCTTAAAGATGCTCTATAACATCCTGTCAGAGTCACCTCCCTCATGTTTACAACAAGGTGTATTTATAGTGTTTTTTATTTGGATGACGTCATCATTTATTGTTTTCTTTTTATATGTATTTTTGGCATCATTATAACATCAACAAAACTTGTCTAGCTTTTTCTATCACCAACAGTTTTGTACATCAACAACAAGGCCTTGAAAATCTGTTATACAAGAGTTTAGACATACGCACTTGTAATTATTGCAATGAGCATCCATTTTAGGATTTTCTAATGCAAGGTTAAACAATCCTCCATTTTAGTTTCAGTACAGAAAATCATATAACATCATTTGTTACTATTTTAATTTGACTAAACATAGTTATAAATCTTATATTTTGTAAAATAACTTTATTTAAACATACAGTATATTTGAATATTGCAGGATAAGCATATGAAAGATTTTAATTCATCCTTTATTAATATGATATATATGTAAGGTTACACTCCTTTATGTATAGGAGATGTATATGAAAGATTTAAAAGATATCTTTCATTTATAGTAAGTTATAAGTGCCTTTCTGAAAGAATGTATTTCTTACTGTTGGTATAGTTTTTAATCAAACATTTTATAGCAATTCTAATATGCAAACTAGCACAGTCTTAGCTGTTTTCCCAGTAGATAATGCAGGTCTAGCACGGTGTTAGTCAAATCCGGTCACACCCCCTCCATTACATTCTTATAGAAAGATATGAAAGTGTCCAGCCCTTCGTTCCCACAGAAAAAGAAATGCGTCATTAATGTCCGTGATTCAGCAGAGTAACGGACATGAAATCAAAGTGTCCATAATAATGCAAACAAAATAGTCAGACATTAACGATACAGGAATGAAACGGAACTTTATCATAATCTGCTGCAAGTAGGAGTATATCTGAAATTAATCCATGAAACGTTGAGCCAGACAGAAACCATTCCGTTTGTATTCCGTCATGGAAATCTTACAGCGGACTTTTCACTGAACAAGATAATCAACATATCGTTTGTAATCCGTTATGGAATTATTGCAGCAAACGTTTAATTGAACAGGAATGTCTACTCCTGCGCCAGCAAGAAAAATAGTTGGATCCCAGCCAATGTAAGTATATGAAGGATTCATACAAATAAAAATCTTCATAAAGCTTTGTTGGAGCATATTAGTATTCCTTCTATAAGTTACAAGATTTTAACGTTAACCCCTTAATGACCACAGCACTTTTCCATTTTCTGTCCTTTTGGGACCAAGGTTATTTTTACATTTTTGCGGTGTTCGTGTTTAGCTGTAATTTTCCTCTTGCTCATTTACTGTACCCACACATATTATATACTGTTTTTCTCGCCATTAAATGGACTTTCCAGAGATACCATTATTTTCATCATATCTTATAATTTATTGTAAAAAAAATTATAAAATATGAGAAAAAAATGGAAAAAAAAAACACTTTTTCTAACTTTGACCCCCAAAATCTGTTACACATCTACAACCACCAAAAAACACCCATTCTAAATATTTTCTAAATTTTGTCCTGAGTTTAGAAATACCCAATGTTTACATGTTCTTTGCTTTTTTTGCAAGTTATAGGGCCATAAATACAAGTAGCACTTTGCTATTTCCAAACCATTTTATTCAAGATTAGCGCTAGTTACATTGGGACACTGATATCTTTCAGGAATCCCTGAATATCCCTTGACATGTATATATTTTTTTTTAGAAGACATCCCAAAGTATTGATCTAGGCCAATTTTGGTATATTTCATGCCGCCATTTCACCGCCAAATGCGATCAAATACAAAAAATCGTTCACTTTTTCACAAACTTTCGGTTTCTCACTGAAATTATTTACAAACAGCTTGTGCAATTATGGCATAAATGGTTGTAAATTTTTCTCTGGGATCCCCATTGTTCAGAAATAGCAGACATATATGGGTTTGGTGTTGCTTTTTGGTAAATAGAAGGCCACTAAATGCCGCTGTGCACCACACGTGTATTATGCCCAGCAGTGCAGGGGTTAATTAGGGAGCTTGTAGGGAGCTTGTAGGGTTAATTTTAGCTTTAGTGTAGTGTAGCAGACAACCCAAAGTATTGATCTAGGCCCATTTTGGTATATTGCATGCCACCATTTCACCGCCAAATGCGATCAAATAAAAAAAAAAGTTCCCTTTTTCACAAACTTTTTGTTTCTCACTGAAATTATTTACAAACAGCTTGTGCAATTATGGCATAAATGGTTGTAAATTTTTCTCTGTTATCCCCTTTGTTCAGAAATAGCAGACACATATGGCTTTGGCGTTGCTTTTTGGTACTTAGGCCGCTAAATGCGCATCACACGTATTATGGCTAGCAGTGAAGGGGTTAATTAGGTAGCTTATAGGGAGCTTGCAGGGTTAATTTTAGCTTTAGTGTAGAGCTTAGCCTCCCACCTGAAACATCAGACCCCCTGATCCCTCCCAAACAGCTCTCTTCCCTCCCCCACCCCACAATTGTCCCCGCCATCTTAAGTACTGGCAGAAACTCTGCCAGTACTAAAATAAAAGCTATATTTGGGCTTTTTTTTTTTTTTAAAGAAAAGGCATATTTACATATGCTGCTTTGTAGGACCCCCCTTTAGCCCCCAACCTGACTGATCCCCCACCAAACAGCTCTCTAACTCTCCCCCTCTGCCTTAATGGCCGCCATCTTGGGTACTGGCAGCTGTCTGCCAGTACCCAGTTTAGAATAAAATTGCTGATATTTTTTATTTTTTCCCCTTTTCTGTAGTGTAGCTCCCTGCCCCACCAAAGACCAACCCCCCACCCCCTCCTAGATACCTCCGATTTATATATATTTTTAATTTAAATACCGCTTTCTCAAACTTTTCAAAGTTATAGTTTCTGTAGTGTAGCGTTCCCACCCGCTCCCGCCCCGTGCACGCGCCCGCCCGCTGCCCGTGCGCGCCCCCATCGGCCCTGCCCCCGATCCCGCCCCCCCTCTACATTACCCGGCCCATCGATGGCCGCCCATCCGCCTCCCAAGTCGGCTCCCACCCACCAACGATACCGGCCATCGATGTCCGGTGCAGAGAGGGCCACAGTGTGGCTCTCTCGGCATCGGATGGCCATCTAGAGTTATTGCAGGATGCCTCCATATCGAGGCATCACTGCAATAACCGGAAAGCAGCTGGAAGCGAGCAGGATCGCTTCCAGCTGCTTTGCACACCGAGGACGTGCAGGGTACGTCCTCAGGCGTTAACTGCCTTTTTTTTGAGGACGTACCCTGCACGTCCTCGGTCGTTAAGGGGTTAAATAACTGCAAACCCCAAGGTAACAAAGGTAAATCCTCATTGGAAGATGACTTGCCATAAGGAATATGTCGTAATAAATTCTCCAAGTTATCCATCCGATAGAAACTGGTTAATTGGTGTATGATTAGATGAGTTATAGATGTCCAGTTAGTGTGGTAATTCTTGCTTGGAGAAATATCCTCATAAAAATGTGTGTCGTAGGAGTAAATGTATTACTTTCCTTAACGATGAGGAAAAGAAACAAAAAAAAAAACGGGAAGTTTGCACATTCCTCATCTTTGATTCTGCTTTAATGCAGAGACGCTGATAACAATTTGTAATCCAAGGTCTTTCAAGTCAAGTAGTTTTTAAAGTTAAAAAGCTTGCAAAAAAAAAAAGTTCATAATAAATTGTAAGTTTATACTTAATGTATTAATGTTTCTAACCAATAAGTTTATACTGGTTACATTTACAATAATAATACATTTATAATAAAAATAATAAATCTTTACTTCTACATATGTTATTGGCATATAAATTATTACTTAACAAGATATATGCATATAGCATATTTGAATTATTGCATAACATGATAATAAGCTTGCCGTTTCTTTTCTGGTATTACATTAAAAAGAAAACAGGTTGACAAATAATTGCTTATTTTCTTTACTTAGATTTTCTCCTAGGAAGAAAGGACAAAATTCTAAATAAAATGATACACAATACTATGGCTATTAATACAATAAGTACTGGTTTTACATATCCAAATATTCCCAGTATGTCTCCAAATATACTATTCCCCACTGTTGCCAAACCTTGTCCAATCTTTGAAATAACGTTACCCAATGCTGGCATTATTGGACTCAATGATTTACCTAAAGTTTTAATCTAGGTAGGAAAGTCCCCTTCATGCAAGTCAATTCTTTAGAGGTCTGCATGTACCCTTATAGCCAAGTTCTCAATTGCTTTATGGGAGGAGCCTAATCTCACTTGCATGTTATGTAAATTAGCCCAGAATGCTGTCATGTATGGTATTTGCAATGTAATATGGGGTACCTGCATTGTTAAATGTGACCTAGCATGTATATTCTTAGTCACAGGTGGTGTTAAAATTGTATTATAACACTCCACAGATTCATTAACTGTTACCATTGTTGTTTGTAACATAGGGATATTACAATCATTTTGACTAGTAATCACAACACATGATCCATTATGAATTGGTTCTGTATGGGTGTATGGTGAATTTACAGGTGTAACTTGAACAGTACAATCAGAGTCTTGTTTATCAACACCACATGGTTTTCGTTTGTAGACATTTTCACATACTAAGGCCTAGATTTAGAGTTCGGCGGTAGCCGTCAAAACCAGCGTTAGAGGCTCCTAACGCTGGTTTTGGCCGCCCGCTGGTATTTGGAGTCAGTGATTAAAGGGTCTAACGCTCACTTTTCAGCCGCGACTTTTCCATACCGCAGATCCCCCTACGCCATTTGCGTAGCCTATCTTTTCAATGGGATCTTTCTAACGCCGGTATTTAGAGTCGTTTCTGCAGTGAGCGTTAGAGCTCTAACGACAAGATTCCAGCCGCCTGAAAATAGCAGGAGTTAAGAGCTTTCTGGCTAACGCCGGTTTATAAAGCTCTTAACTACTGTACCCTAAAGTACACTAACACCCATAAACTACCTATGTACCCCTAAACCGAGGTCCCCCCACATCGCCGCCACTCGATTAAAATTTTTAACCCCTAATCTGCCGACCGCCACCTACGTTATACTTATGTACCCCTAATCTGCTGCCCCTAACCCCGCCGACCCCTATATTATATTTATTAACCCCTAACTTGCCCCCCACAACGTCGCCGCAAGCTACTTAAAATAATTAACCCCTAATCTTCCGACCGCAAATCGCCGCCACCTACGTTATCCCTATGTACCCCTAATCTGCTGCCCCTAACATCGCCGACCCCTATGTTATATTTATTAACCCCTAATCTGCCCCCCACAACGTCACCGACACCTACCTACACTTATTAACCCCTAATCTGCCGAGCGGACCTGAGCGCTACTATAATAAAGTTATTAACCCCTAATCCGCCTCACTAACCCTATCATAAATAGTATTAACCCCTAATCTGCCCTCCCTAACATCGCCGACACCTACCTTCAATTATTAACCCCTAATCTGCCGACCGGAGCTCACCGCTATTCTAATAAATGTATTAACCCCTAAAGCTAAGTCTAACCCTAACACTAACACCCCCCTAAATTAAATATAATTTAAATCTAACGAAAAAAATTAACTCTTATTAAATAAATTATTCCTATTTAAAGCTAAATACTTACCTGTAAAATAAATCCTAATATAGCTACAATATAAATTATAATTATATTATAGCTATTTTAGGATTAATATTTATTTTACAGGCAACTTTGTATTTATTTTAACCAGGTACAATAGCTATTAAATAGTTAAGAACTATTTAATAGTTACCTAGTTAAAATAATTACAAATTTACCTGTAAAATAAATCCTAACCTAAGATATAATTAAACCTAACACTACCCTATCAATAAAAAAATTAAATAAACTACCTACAATTACCTACAATTAACCTAACACTACACTATCAATAAATTAATTAAACACAATTGCTACAAATAAATACAATTAATTAAACTATCTAAAGTACAAAAAATAAAAAAGAACTAAGTTACAGAAAATAAAAAAATATTTACAAACATAAGAAAAATATTACAACAATTTTAAACTAATTACACCTACTCTAAGCCCCCTAATAAAATAACAAAGACCCCCAAAATAAAAAATTCCCTACCCTATTCTAAAATACAAAAATTACAAGCTCTTTTACCTTACCAGCCCTGAACAGGGCCCTTTGCGGGGCATGCCCCAAGAATTTCAGCTCTTTTGCCTGTAAAAAAAAACATACAATACCCCCTCCCCAACATTACAACCCACCACCCACATACCCCTAATCTAACCCAAACCCCCTTAAATAAACCTAACACTAATCCCCTGAAGATCTTCCTACCTTGTCTTCACCATCCAGGTATCACCGATCCGTCCTGGCTCCAAGATCTTCATCCAACCCAAGCGGGGGTTGGCGATCCATAATCCGGTGCTCCAAAGTCTTCCTCCTATCCGGCAAGAAGAGGACATCCGGACCGGCAAACATCTTCTCCAAGCGGCATCTTCTATGTTCTTCCATCCGATGACGACCGGCTCCATCTTGAAGACCTCCAGCGCGGATCCATCCCCTTCTTCCGACGACTAGACGACGAATGACGGTTCCTTTAAGGGACGTCATCCAAGATGGCGTCCCTCGAATTCCGATTGGCTGATAGGATTCTATCAGCCAATCGGAATTAAGGTAGGAATATTCTGATTGGCTGATGGAATCAGCCAATCAGAATCAAGTTCAATCCGATTGGCTGATCCAATCAGCCAATCAGATTGAGCTCGCATTCTATTGGCTGTTCCGATCAGCCAATAGAATGCAAGCTCAATCTGATTGGCTGATTGGATCAGCCAATCGGATTGAACTTGATTCTGATTGGCTGATTCCATCAGCCAATCAGAATATTCCTACCTTAATTCCGATTGGCTGATAGAATCCTATCAGCCAATCGGAATTCGAGGGACGCCATCTTGGATGACGTCCCTTAAAGGAACCGTCATTCGTCGTCTAGTCGTCGGAAGAAGAGGATGGATCCGCGCTGGAGGTCTTCAAGATGGAGCCGGTCGTCATCGGATGGAAGAACATAGAAGATGCCGCTTGGAGAAGATGTTTGCCGGTCCGGATGTCCTCTTCTTGCCGGATAGGAGGAAGACTTTGGAGCACCGGATTATGGATCGCCAACCCCCGCTTGGGTTGGATGAAGATCTTGGAGCCAGGACGGATCGGTGATACCTGGATGGTGAAGACAAGGTAGGAAGATCTTCAGGGGATTAGTGTTAGGTTTATTTAAGGGGGTTTGGGTTAGATTAGGGGTATGTGGGTGGTGGGTTGTAATGTTGGGGGGGGGTATTGTATGTTTTTTTTTACAGGCAAAAGAGCTGAAATTCTTGGGGCATGCCCCGCAAAGGGCCCTGTTCAGGGCTGGTAAGGTAAAAGAGCTTGTAATTTTTGTATTTTAGAATAGGGTAGGGAATTTTTTATTTTGGGGGTCTTTGTTATTTTATTAGGGGGCTTAGAGTAGGTGTAATTAGTTTAAAATTGTTGTAATATTTTTCTTATGTTTGTAAATATTTTTTTATTTTCTGTAACTTAGTTCTTTTTTATTTTTTGTACTTTAGATAGTTTAATTAATTGTATTTATTTGTAGCAATTG
This sequence comes from Bombina bombina, assembly GCF_027579735.1. NCBI lineage: Eukaryota > Metazoa > Chordata > Amphibia > Anura > Bombinatoridae > Bombina > Bombina bombina. The sequence continues at coordinate 157,663,035 of NC_069510.1, forward strand.
TGTTTAATTAATTTATTGATAGTGTAGTGTTAGGTTAATTGTAGGTAATTGTAGGTAGTTTATTTAATTTTTTTATTGATAGGGTAGTGTTAGGTTTAATTATATCTTAGGTTAGGATTTATTTTACAGGTAAATTTGTAATTATTTTAACTAGGTAACTATTAAATAGTTCTTAACTATTTAATAGCTATTGTACCTGGTTAAAATAATTACAAAGTTGCCTGTAAAATAAATATTAATCCTAAAATAGCTATAATATAATTATAATTTATATTGTAGCTATATTAGGATTTATTTTACAGGTAAGTATTTAGCTTTAAATAGGAATCATTTATTTAATAAGAGTTAATTTATTTCGTTAGATAAAAATTATATTTAACTTAGGGGGGTGTTAGTGTTAGGGTTAGACTTAGCTTTAGGGGTTAATACATTTATTAGAATAGCGGTGAGCTCCGGTCGTCAGATTAGGGGTTAATAATTGAAGGTAGGTGTCGGCGATGTTAGGGAGGGCAGATTAGGGGTTAATACTATTTATGATAGGGTTAGTGAGGCGGATTAGGGGTTAATACATTTATTATAGTAGCGCTCAGGTCCGCTCAGCAGATTAGGGGTTAATAAGTGTAGGTAGGTGTCGGCGACGTTGTGGGGGGCAGATTAGGGGTTAATAAATATAACATAGGGGTCGGCGATGTTAGGGCAGCAGATTAGGGGTACATAGGGATAACGTAGGTTGCGGCGGTTTACGGAGCGGAAGATTAGGGGTTAAAACTGTAATGCAGGGGTCAGCGATAGCGGGGGCGGAAGATTAGGGGTTAATAAGTGTAAGGTTAGGGGTGTTTAGACTCGGGGTACATGTTAGAGTGTTAGGTGCAGACGTAGGAAGTGTTTCCCCATAGGAAACAATGGGGCTGCGTTAGGAGCTGAACGCTGCTTTTTTGCAGGTGTTAGGTTTTTTTTCAGCTCAAACAGCCCCATTGTTTCCTATGGGAGAATCGTGCACGAGCACGTTTTTGAGGCCGGCCGCGTCCGTAAGCAACTCTGGTATCGAGAGTTGCATTTGCGGTAAAAATGCTCTACGCTCCTTTTTTGGAGCCTAACGCAGCATTTGTTTGAACTCTCGATACCAGAGTTAAATTTATGGTGCGGCCAGAAAAAAACCCGCGGAGCGTTAACAGCCCTTTTACCGCCGAACTCTAAATCTAGGCCTAAGTATCCTAGATCAATACAGTTTTCTATTTCAATATTTTCCCAGCTATCACAATACTGTGAAGCATATTGATATGGTTGTTGAATCTGTAACAATGCCATATGATCAGGAGATTCAATTAAATGTTCAAAATTTACAACTTCCCAATTTGTTTTATAAACATCTCCTGGTATTCATTTTTATAGTATATAAATATTTCCCATTCACAATCTTCTGGGTTTTTTGTACGTTTCAATCCACTTATATTATAAATCATTGATTTTGAAATATGCAGCATAATTTCTGTTTGTTTCACCGTTAGACTTAATTGTGTAGAAATTTCTGTAACATTTAACAGTGTAATATCTATGTGTCCTTCTTGCAAAGTTAATCTCATAGCTGTTAAATAAGTATTGTTATTGCTTTCATTTCTTCATCTACCATTGTAAAATCTGACATGGCTGCAGTCAGTATAGTTACCATATGATCTTTTAAAATCATTAACCCTCTTTTTAACTCTTCAACATTTCACTGACAATTAATACTGCATCACTTAATAAATGCCCTGTCAATATCTGAACTTCAGCATTAGACATTAACTGCCTTTATTTGTTTTTTCTTCTGTATTACAATCATCTGGAATTATATTCTCTATTGTAATATATGTTACATTATCAAATATATTATTTGTTCCCCAAACAGCTTCATCATAAGTCATTTCTGCCACATTTTGCTTATAACATTTAGCATATTTACATGGTATGTCATCAACTGATATATTTACATCCATTTGTAGTTTCATACTTGCAATTACTACTTTTACTGGATATTTTATCTATGAGACATTTCTGAAACAGGGAATATATTACATCATTTTTGTTAATAATGTGATGTTTTGTCACGCACCAAAACCCAGGTACGCCTACATAATGTAGGAACCCCTTATCAATGTCTTTAGGTTAAAAACAAAAATATGTCCTTGATTCCTTAAGGTAGAAACAACAGGATGTACATTGATAGTTTGCCCTTTTTAATTAGATCTTCAACTGTTATATTACAAAGATTGTTCTTTTCTTTGCATGAGTGACTGTAATACATTGTATTTAAGAAAGCTGCTTATCTTGGCTTTGTACACGTATCCCATTCTTTTAGATTCAAAAACATTTCATCGTTTCCTTTCTCATTCCATTCTGTAGGTAATGCTTGCTCTCGCAGTCTTCCTGTCTGTTGATCCACTACTTCAAGCTGAAGTTTCTCAAATAGTTGCAGGTATCCTTCATTTGTATGTAACTCTGGTGTCCACCATTCTGAATAGAGTGTGTTAGTACAAAACACTGCTCCATTATATGATTTTACTCCTCCAGGAATCCTGTATTCTTCCTCTTCTGCGTTTTCCCAGAATGCAATGCGAGGATCTGTGTGATTTTCAGGAAAGATGCCTTTTTGAGTTAATTGTCCTGTGTTTAGATAAAAAATAGGATATTCTTTATACTTGACTTTGTCAATTGTAATCCCAGGACATGGACATTGATCTGCTTTTATTTCTTTTGCAGGCCATCTCCTTGTCCCTTGAAAGTCCACATAATAGCAATGTGCAAATGTTGAAAAACACATTTTTTCTCTGTATGCCTTTTGTTTCCAGTATTCTTGCAAAGGCAAATCATATTCCAAAGTCTTTGCTTGTATCATTTCCATTTGCCCATTTATGTGATCGTTTACCAATTTTCTTCCCATTTGAGTTGTGATCTTTGCTTTCTTTGATATTACTGTTGAATCTATCAATACCACTTGAGATATTCCTAATACTTTTTATTTTTGTATTATAGGTTTTGGAAATGGTTTCCAATAAATTCCTTGCAGTAGCCCATTTATCTTTATTTCTACAGGTTGCAGATTGTAATGTTCAGCTCCTTTTATTCTTGATATCGTTAGTACAGCATCCTCTCGAGCTCTAGTTTGATTCCATGCCAGAACAGCTCCAGGTCTTTTTGCAAGATTATTCCACTGTAGACGAAAAACTATCATGCAGGTTGATATCAAGATAAGGAGAAGTATAAAAAGTATCAGTACTGTATATCTCAATATTTTAAGGTTTTTATAATTGAACAAGTTCTTTAACATTTTCAGTCCTTGTTGTTGTATCATTGTTTGTGCTGATAGCATAGTATTTATGATAGGTAAAACAGGATTAGATCTTGTAACTGGTGTTGGTGTATCAAATGAATCTACTTCAGTTATTTGATCACCTTCTTCAACATCATAATAAAAAGGTGTTATAGTCTCTGGGTTTGAAGAAAATGGCATCATTTGAAATTGATTATTAATCCGGTTTGCTTCATTCAGAGTAACCCACTGAGAGTAAGTCAGAGGGTTTGTCATCTTCTAACTCAAATTTAGCAGCAGGTTTTAAGTTATCAATGCTGACAATTCTGTCTTTGCCTTGTTTGTCTTCTATAATCAAAGTCCTTAGGTTAATGACATGTTTTACCTTTGTAGGATTCCACCTTGGCCATAAAGGTTTCGCTACTTGAACTCTTTCCTGGACAAACTGACCAACCTGTGGTGTCCAAGCTCATAAAAGGTTAGGTGTAAAAGCAGGTTGTGCAAAACAATCACGTATTTCTTGTAAAATAGATAATTGCTCTAATCTCCCTGGTGCAGAAAGGTACTCAGTATTAAACATTGTATTCATAGGTATACCATATAACAATTCATAAGGTGTTTTCCCAGAAATAACAGAAGAAGGTATATTATTTAAACCTACTTGTGCATATGTTAACAGGGGATACCACTGTTTTGGGCGGTTAGTTAGTAACTTGGTTAACAATCATCTTACCTCAGCATTTTTCCTTTCTACAACCCCACTACTTTGAGGATGATAAGGTGCACTGATTTACCATTTTATATCAAAAGACTTAGCCCACTCTTGTGCTTGAGTAGATGTAAAAGCTGATCCAGCATCTGAGTGTAGGGCTTTAGGTTTACCAATACTTACTAAGGAATTGAGACTATCAAGCATGGTACTAGCCGTGGCACTTTTAACAGGGTATAACCATGTGAATTTTGTACAAGCATCAACACATACTAAAACATATTTGTACCCATGTGAAGGAAGAAAAGGCCCTATATGATCTAAATAAATACATCAGATCAAATGGCTTATTAGGAATTTATTTAACAATGTATGGTTGTTTATAGTGATTTGGATTATTAACAAGGAGACATGCTTTACAACTCCCTATAACACTTATGACCATTTTCTTCATATTAGGCCACCAATATTTTGACCTTAGGGTAAATAAGACTTTATCTCGCCCTAAATGAGGATGTCCAATACTAGAATGGGCCATCTCTGTTATGTTCCATCTGTCTATGACAGGGGGAATAATCAATTCTTTGTCTCCAATCTTAACCATAAAATGTTTGTCTTTTAATTCATAAAGATATTTTTTAGGATAACCAGGTGGATTAGGTCTGGTCTTATCCAAGCAAGCATTTAACTCTGTGTCAAGATTACTGGTTGCTGTCATTCAAGTTTTAACTGCATTTACTGCATATTTTTGACTTACACTTTGTGCAAGCGTATCTGCAAATGTATTACCTTCTGTATGCAAAGAAAAACCTAGCTTTTTATGAGCTGGTTCATGTACTACTTCAATATCAGGCTTTATATTCAAATAAGCAGCAATTGCTTTCCATTTGACAATATGCTGTAATGGCTTTTTCTTTGCAGTTAAAAAACCATTCGATTTCCAGATTCGTAAATCCTGGAATACAGATCTTGCCAGGTATACAGAATCAGTTACAATTAACACTGGTCCTTTATCTAACAATGCTTCCTTCATAGCAAATGCTAATGCAGAAATTTCTGCAAATTGAGCTGAATGATCTCCTAAAGGGATTTGCCATGAACGCAACAAAGTCAGAGTGGGAGAATATTTTGCAATTCCTGCTCCAGCAGATTTATTTACTTTCTCTTTACTAGATATTACTGCAGAGCCGTCAGTGTAAAATATAGCAGAGTAATGATCATTTGGATAAGTTTGTAAATTCCAACTTGAAGGTTGCTTTGGAGCTGGTAAATCATCTAGAGGTGTCAGATTCTTATCATGAATAAAATGTACTTGTAAGTCTTCCAAAATAGAAAACCATTTTATCCATCTACTCTTTAGTGCTTTCTTGTCTGGTATAGTTTGCTTTTGTAAATTATCAAGTAAGGCTACTGATGTATGTAAAAATATATATCTTTCCCCTGTGCAATCTGTCTTGACTTTAACAGTGCTATATTAACAGCTATCAAAAGCTTCTCTATCATAGTAAACTTTATCTCTGTTTGTGAATATATATAAGATAGAAGTGCTATTGGAATTGTCTCATTTACATTATATAACCTTATATAGCTTGCATTTGGTGATAACATTTATGTAAACCGATAAATCCTTAGTACTATCTCTTTCAGCTAAATACTCTGTTTTATTTACTGCATCTAACAATGCATTTAGTGCATCCTCTTCCTGAGTCGCACACTTAAAAGATATCCTTGGTCTTTTTGTTTCAGATTTTATCTCCCTTGAGACTGCAGCATGCAAAGGTGCAATTAACACATTGAAATCAGGTATGAAAAACATTGCATAATTAAATAAACCAATAATACTACGTAATTGTTTTAGAGAATGTGGATGTGTTAAAGCTTCTATTTTTTCTTTATAATAATCAGATAATCCTCTCCCCCTCTCAGAAAATTCAAATCCCAAGAACGTAACAGTATGTCTCGCAATTTGAGATTTCTTAAGAGATACTACATAACCTGCATCATGTAATATAGTCAAAACCTGATACAAGATCTCTATGTGTTCTTCCTCATCATTATGTGAAAAATATATGTCATCTACATATACCTCAACTTCTGGAAATTTAGATAATAAATTTACTACATCTGAAGTAAATAACGCACTGGAATTAAAAAATCCCTGAGGTAATCGGGTAAATACCAACGTTTTGCCCCTCCAAGTAAAACCTGTTATCCAGTAACTATCTGGAGTAATAGGATGACTCCAAAATCCATTTGCCAAGTCTAACTTTGTCTTAAATGTTTTCCTTCGCAAATTATGTAAAATAGAAGGTGCATGTGTATTTTGTGTTGCCACCCGTGGTGTAACTCTGTTAGCTTCTCTATAGTCTAATACCATTCGCCAAGAACCATCCGGTTTGGGAACAGGGCAGACTGCTGAGTTCATTTGACTGTACTGTTCTTTTAGTACTCCTTGTTTAAGTAAATCATCAATGACTTTCTGTATATAGGGAATGGCTACATCATTAATTTTATACTGTGCCTGTTTCTTAGGAACTACTGTGCCTGTAGCAATATGATGATTGATTCCTTTACGATGTCCAACCTGATTTTCCTACTGAAATATTTTAACATTTTTCTTTAAGCAAAAATCTAAGGCCTAGATTTAGAGTTTGGCGTTAGCCGTGAAAACCAGCGTTAGAGGCTCCTAACGCTGGTTTTAGGCTACCGCCGGTATTTGGAGTCAGTCAAAAAAGGGTCTAATGCTCACTTTTCAGCCGCAACTTTTCCATACCGCAGATCCCCTTACGTCAATTGCGTATCCTATCTTTTCAATGGGATCTTTCTAACTCCGGTATTTAGAGTCGTGTGTGAAGTGAACGTTAGAATTCTAACGACAAAACTCCAGCCGCAGAAAAAAGTCAGTAGTTAAGAGCTTTCTGGGCTAACGCCGGTTCATAAAGCTCTTAACTACTGTGCTCTAAAGTACACTAACACCCATAAACAACCTATGTACCCCTAAACCGAGGTCCCACCACATCGCCGCCACTCGATTAAATTTTTTAACCCCTAATCTGCCGACCGCCACCTACGTTATACTTATGTACCCCTAATCTGCTGCCCCTAACACCGCCGACCCCTATATTATATTTATTAACCCCTAACCTGCCCCCCACAACGTCGCCTCCACCTGCCTACACTTATTAACCCCTAATCTGCCGAGCGGACCGCACCACTATTGTAATAAAGTTATTAACCCCTAATCCGCCTCACTAACCCTATAATAAATAGTATTAACCCCTAATCTGCCCTCCCTAACATCGCCGACACCTAACTTCAAACATTAACCCCTAATCTGCTGACCGGAGCTCACCGCTATTCTAATAAATGTATTAACCCCTAAAGCTAAGTCTAACCCTAACACTAACAACCCCTAAGTTAAATATAATTTAAATCTAACGAAATAAATTAACTCTTATTAAATAAATTATTCCTATTTAAAGCTAAATACTTACCTGTAAAATAAATCCTAATATAGCTACAATATAAATTATAATTATATTGTAGCTATTTTAGGATTTATATTTATTTTACAGGTAACTTTGTATTTATTTTAACCAGGTACAATAGCTAAAATAGTTAAAATAATTACAAAATTACCTGTAAAATAAATCCTAACCTAAGTTACAATTAAACCTAACACTACACTATCAATAAATTAATTAAATAAAATACCTACAATTACCTACAATTAAACCTAACACTACACTATCAATACATTAATTAAATACAATATCTACAAATAAATACAATGAAATAAACTAACTAAAGTACAAAAAATAAAAAAGAACTAAGTTACAAAAAATAAAAAAAATATTTACAAACATCAGAAAAATATTACAACAATTTTAAACTAATTACACCTACTCTAAGCCCCCTAATAAAATAACAAAGACCCCCAAAATAAAAAAATGCCCTACCCTATTCTAAATTACTAAAGTTCAAAGCTCTTTTACCTTACCAGCCCTGAACAGGGCCCTTTGCGGGGCATGCCCCAAAGAATTCAGCTCTTTTGCCTGTAAAAAAAACACATACAATACCCCCCCCCCAACATTACAACCCACCACCCACATACCCCTAATCTAACCCAAACCCCCCTTAAATAAACCTAACACTAAGCCCCTGAAGATCTTCCTACCTTATCTTCACCATACCAGGTTCACTGATCGATCCAGAAGAGCTCCTCCGATGTCCTGATCCAAGTCCAAGCGGGGGGCTGAAGAGGTCCATGATCCGGCTGAAGTCATCATCCAAGCGGGAGCTGAAGAGGTCCATGATCCGGCTGAAGTCTTCATCCAAGCGGGAGCTGAAGAGGTCCATGATCCGGCTGAAGTCTTCTATCAACGGCATCTTCAATCTTCTTTCTTCGGGAGCCATCATCTTCCATCCGACGCGGAACATCCTCTTCTCCCGACGCCTACTCGCCGAATGACGGTTCCTTTAAATGACGTCATCCAAGATGGCGTCCCTCGAATTCCGATTGGCTGATAGGATTCTATCAGCCAATCGGAATTAAGGTAGGAATATTCTGATTGGCTGATGGAATCAGCCAATCAGAATCAAGTTCAATCTGATTGGCTGATCCAATCAGCCAATCAGATTGAGCTCGCATTCTATTGGCTGTTCCGATTAGCCAATAGAATGCGAGCTCAATCTGATTGGCTGATTGGATCAGCCAATCGAATTGAACTTGATTCTGATTGGCTGATTCCATCAGCCAATCAGAATTTTCCTACCTTAATTCCGATTGGCTGATAGAATCCTATCAGCCAATCGGAATTCGAGGGACGCCATCTTGGATGACGTCCCTTAAAGGAGCCTTCATTCGTCGTTAGTCCGTCGGGCCAGCAGGATGTTCCGCGTCGGAGGTCTGCAAGATGGATCCGGAAGAAAGAAGATTGAAGATGCCGTTGATAGAAGACTTCAGCCGGATCATGGACCTCTTCAGCTCCCGCTTGGATGATGACTTCAGCCGGATCATGGACCTCTTCAGCTCCCGCTTGGATGATGACTTCAGCCGGATCATGGACCTCTTCAGCCCCCTGCTTGGGCTTGGATCAGGACATCGGAGGAGCTCTTCTGGATCGATCGTTGAACCTGGTATGGTGAAGATAAGGTAGGAAGATCTTCAGGGGCTTAGTGTTAGGTTTATTTAAGGGGGGTTTGGGTTAGATTAGGGGTATGTGGGTGGTGGGTTGTAATGTTGGGGGGGTATTGTATGTTTTTTTTTACAGGCAAAAGAGCTGAATTTCTTGGGGCATGCCCCGCAAAGGGCCCTGTTCAGGGCTGGTAAGGTAAAAGAGCTTTGAACTTTTGTAATTTAGAATAGGGTAGGGCATTTTTTTATTTTGGGAGGCTTTATTTTATTTATTTTATTTTATTAGGGGGCTTAGAGTAGGTGTAATTAGTTTAAAATTGTTGTAATATTTTTCTAATGTTTGTAAATATTTTTTTATTTTTTGTAACTTAGTTCTTTTTTATTTTTTTGTACTTTAGTTAGTTTATTTCATTGTATTTATTTGTAGGTATTGTATTTAATTAATGTATTGATAGTGTAGTGTTAGGTTTAATTGTAGATAATTATAGGTATTTTATTTAATTTATTTATTGATAGTGTAGTGTTAGGTTTAATTGTAACTTAGGTTAGGATTTATTTTACAGGTAAATTTGTAATTATTTTAACTATTTTAGCTATTAAATAGTTCTTAACTATTTTATTTGGATGACGTCATCATTTATTGTTTTCTTTTTATATGTATTTTTGGCAGCATTATAACATCAACAAAACTTGTCTAGCTTTTTCTATCACCAACAGTTTTGTACATCAACAACGTGGCCTTGAAAATCTGTTATACAAGAGTTTAGACATACGCACTTGTAATTATTGCAATGAGCATCCATCTTAGGATTTTCTAATACAAGGTTAAACAATCCTCCATTTTAGTTTCAGTACAGAAAATCATATAACATCATTTGTTACTATTTTAATTTGACTAAACATAGTTATAAATCTTATATTTTGTAAAAGAACTTTATTTAAACATACAGTATATTTGAATATTGCAGGATAAGCATATGAAAGATTTTAATTCATCCTTTATTAATATGATATATATGTAAGGTTACACTCCTTTATGTATAGGAGATGTATATGAAAGATTTAAAAGATATCTTTCATTTATAGTAAGTTATAAGTGCCTTTCTGAAAGAATGTATTTCTTACTGTTGGTATAGTTTTTAATCAAACATTTTATAGCAATTCTAATATGCAAACTAGCACAGTCTTAGCTGTTTTCCCAGTAGATAATGCAGGTTAGTCAAATCCGGCCACAATAATATAATAGGATATAGGATATAACAGGATATAATCATATCCTATGATTAAGCGCCGACAGAGCGCTTAATCACATAGTGGTTATCACTATGGTGATCATAGTGTTTGTTTAGTATAAATACCTATAAATAGTATTATATATATATATATATATATATATATATATATAATAGTGTTTTATAGTATAAATAGTATTATATTTATATAATAGTGTTTGTTTAGTATAAATAGTATTATATATATATAATAGTGTTTGTTTAGTATAAATTGTATTATATATATATAATAGTGTTTTATAGTATAAATAGTATTATATTTATATAATAGTGTTTGTTTAGTATAAATAGTATTATATATATAATAGTGTTTGTTTAGTATAAATAGTATTATATATATATTAGTGCTTGTTTAGTATAAATACCTATAAATAGTATTATATAAATATAATAGTATTTGTTTAGTATAAATAGTATTATATATATATATATATATATATATATATATATATATATAATAGTGTTTGTTTAGTATAAATAGTATTATATATATAATACTATTTATACTAAACAAACATTATTATATATATATATATATATATATATATATATATATATATACATAATAGTGCTTGTTTAGTATAAATACCTATAAATAGTTTTATATATATATAATAGTGTTTGTTTAGTATAAATAGTATTATATATATAATAGTGTTTGTTTAGTATAAATAGTATTATATATATATATATATTAGTGCTTGTTTAGTATAAATACCTATAAATAGTATTATATATATAATAGTATTTGTTTAGTATAAATAGTATTATATATATATATATATAATAGTGTTTGTTTAGTATAAATAGTATTACATATATATATATATATATATATATATAATAGTGCTTGTTTAGTATAAATAGTATTTTATATATATATATATATATATATAAAATAGTGTTTGTTTAGTATAAATACCTATAAATAGTATATTATATATATATATATATATATACATACATGTGTGTGTGTGTATATATATATATATATATATATATATATATATATATATATAATAGTGTTTGTTTAGTATAAATAGTATTATATATATATATAAGAGTGTTTGTTTAGTATAAATAGTATTATATATATAATAGTGTTTGTTTAGTTTAAATAGTATATTATATATCTATCTATCTATATATATATATATATATATATATATATATATATATATATAAAAACCAGTGTTTGATTAGTATAAATAGTATTATATATATATATATATATATATATATATATATATATATATATATATATATATATATAAAATAGTGTTTGTTTAGTATAAATAGTATTATATATATTTCTCTTGTAAAGGTGTATCCAGTCCATGGGTTCATCCATTACTTGTGGGATATTCTCCTTCCCAACAGGAAGCTGCATGAGGACACCCACAGCAGATCTGTCTATATAGCTCCTCCCCTAACTGCCACCCCCAGTCATTCTCTTGCAGCTCTCGACAAGAAAGGAAGTATCAAGAGAGATGTGGTGACTTAGTGTAGTTTTTACCTTCAATCAAAAGTTTGTTATTTTTAAACGGTACCGGCGTTGTACTGTTTTTACTCTCAGGCAGAAATTGGAAGAAGACTTCTTCCTGGATGTTTGATGATCTTAGCGGTTTGTAACTAAGGTCCATTGCTGTTCTCTCACATAACTGAATAATATGGAAAGAAAACTTCAGTTGGGGGGGACGGTCTGCAGATTGCCTGCTTTGAGGTATGTTCAGTATATTTTTTTCTAGAGAGATGATAAGGTCTAGAAAATGCTGACAGTGCCTGGTATATTTAAGGTAAGCCTGATACAGTGATTTAACAACAACTGGGATCATGCTTGCAAAAAGGGATAATATTCATGTTAATACCTATATTACTTAGTGTAAAAACGTTTGCATGATTTATAAATAAAAACGTTTTTTCTCTGAGGGTGATAAATCTTTATTTGGGGCCTAGTTTCCACATGGCTTGTTAGATTACTCCTAGGAGTACTTTTTTAAGGCCCTCTGACTTTGAGTGCATGGTGGGAGGGGCCTATTTTCGTTTTCAGTCTGAGACATCCAGCTTCCCTGAAGGAGTCATCTGGCTTATAGGACCTCTATAGAGGGTTTTGTTCCTGCAAAAATCGTTTTTAAGGGCAGGTAGGAGCCACAGCAGAGATGATGTGGCAGTGTGTTTGACTGTTTGTTAACAGGTTTAATGTTTTTCTAATTTGTTTTTGGGCCTGAGGGGTTAATAATCCATTTGCAAGTGGGCGCAATGCTGCTTTAGTCCCTTATACACACTGTAAAAATTTCGTAGAGTTTACTACTTTTTTTCACTGTTTTGCAGTTTATGTGGTAGTTTTTTTCTCTTAAAGGCACAGTACCATTTTTTATTATTGCTTTTTTCACATTTATTAAAGTGTTTTCCAAGCTTGCTGGTCTCATTACTAGTCTGTTAAACATGTCTGACATAGCGGAAACTCCTTGTTCATTATGTTTAGAAGCCATTGTGGAACCCCCTCTTAGAATGTGTACCAAATGTACTGACCTTTCTATAAGTTATAAAGACCATATTATGGCTTTTAAAGATTTATCACCTGAGGTTTCTGAGACTGACAAAAGGGAGGTTATGCCATCTAGCTCTCCCCACGTGTCAGAACCTATAACTCCCACTCAAGGGACGCCAAGTACATCTAGCGCGTCCAATGCGTTTACTTTACAAGACATGGCGGCAGTTATGAATCATACCCTCACTGAGGTATTGTCCAAACTGCCAGGGTTACAAGGAAAGCGAGACAGCTCTGGGGCTAGAACAAATACAGAGTTCTCTGACGCTTTAGTAGCTCTATCTGATATACCCTCACAATGTGCAGAAGCTGAAGCAGGAGAGCTTCTATCTGTGGGTGACTTCTCTGATTCAGGGAAGATACTTCAGTCTGACTCTGAAATGACAGCATTTAAATTTAAGTTTGAACACCTCCGCGTGTTGCTCAGGGAGGTTTTAGCGACTCTGGATGACTGTGACGCCATTGTAGTCCCAGAGAAATTGTGTAAAATGGACAAATACTTTGCAGTGCCTGTTTACACTGATGTTTTTCCAATCCCTAAGAGGTTTTCAGAAATTATTACTAAGGAATGGGATAGACCAGGTGTGCCATTCTCTCCCCCTCCTGCTTTTAAGAAAATGTTTCCTATAGATGCCGCTACACTGGACTTGTGGCAGACGGTCCCTAAGGTGGAGGGAGCAGTCTCTACCCTAGCTAAGCGTACAACTATTCCTGTCGAGGACAGTTGTGCTTTCCTAGATCCTATGGATAATAAATTAGAGGGTTTCCTTAAGAAAATCTTTATACAACAAGGTTTTATTCTCCAGCCTCTTGCATGCATTGCCCCAGTCACTGCTGCAGCGGCTTTCTGGTTCGAGTCTCTGGAGGAGGCTTTACAGGTAGAGACCCCGTTGGATGATATCCTTGACAGGCTTAAAGCTCTTAAGTTAGCCAATTCATTTATTTCTGACGCTGTTTTTCATTTAACCAAGCTAACGGCTAAAAATTCAGGTTTTGCCATTCAGGCACATAGGGCGCTATGGCTTAAATCCTGGTCAGCTGATGTCACTTCAAAGTCTAAACTTCTCAAGATCCCCTTCAAAGGGCAGACCCTATTTGTGCCTGGACTGAAGGAGATCATTTCTGATATTACTGGAGGAAAAGGCCACGCCCTTCCCCAGGATAGGTCCAAGAAGTTAAGGACCAAACAGACTAATTTTCATTCCTTTCGAAACTTCAATAGTGGTGCAGCTTCATCTTCCTCTTCTACAAAACAAGAGGGACATTTTGCCCAGTCCAAGCCAGTCTGGAGACCTAACCAGGCTTGGAACAAGGGGAAACAGGCCAAAAAAGCCTGCTTCTGCCTCTAAGACAGCATGAAGAAGTAGCCCCCGATCCGGGACCGGATCTAGTGGGGGGCAGACTTTCTCTCTTCACCCAGGCTTGGGCAAGAGACTTCCAGGATCCCTGGGCTCTGGAGATTGTTTCCAAGGGATATCTTCTGGATTTCAAAGCTTCATCTCTCACAATTATCTGCAAACCAGATAAAGAGAGAGGCATTCTTACATTGCGTTCAAGACCTACTAGTTATGGGACTGATCCACCCAGTTCCAAAGGAGGAACAGGGGCAGGGCTTCTATTCAAATCTTTTTATAGTTCCCAAGAAAGAGGGAACTTTCAGACCAATCTTGGATCTCAAGATCCTAAACAAATTTCTCAGGGTCCCATCCTTCAAGATGGAGATTATTCGAACCATTCTACCTATGATCCAGGAGGGTCAATATATGACTACTGTGGATTTAAAGGAATCTACATATTCCGATACACAGGGATCATCATCAGTTTCTCAGGTTCGCCTTCCTAGACAGGCATTACCAGTTTGTGGCTCTTCCCTTTGGGTTAGCCACGGCACCAAGAATCTTTACGAAGGTTCTAGGGTCCCTTCTGGCGGTTCTAAGACCGCGGGGTATAGCAGTAGCCCCTTACCTAGACGACATCCTGATACAGGCGTCAACTTTTCATATCGCCAGGTCCCATACAGACATTGTTCTGGCATTCCTAAAGTCTCACGGGTGGAAGGTGAACGAAGGAAAGAGTCCTCTCTCACCTCTCACAAGAGTTTCCTTCCTAGGAACTCTGATAGATTCAGTAGAAATGAAGATTTATCTGACAGAGGTCAGGTTGTCAAAACTTCTAACTTCCTGCCGTGCTCTTTATTCCATTTCTCGTCCGTCAGTGGCTCAGTGTATGGAGGTAATCGGATTAATGGTAGCGGCAATGGACTTAGTTCCGTTTGCCCGCCTACATCTCAGACCACTGCAACTTTGCATGCTCAATCAGTGGAATGGGGATTACACAGATTTGTCCCCTCTACTAAATCTGGATCAAGAGACCAGGGATTCTCCTCTCTGGTGACTATCTCGGGTCCATCTGTCCAAGGGAATGAGTTTCCACAGGCCAGAATGGACTATAGTAACGACAGATGCCAGCCTTCTGGGCTGGGGTGCAGTCTGGAACTCCCTGAAGGCTCAGGGTTCGTGGACTCAGGAGGAGGCCCTCCTTCCGATAAACATTCTGGAACTAAGAGCAATATTCAATGCTCTTCAGGCTTGGCCTCAGCTAGCTGCGGTCAGGTTAATCAGATTTCAGTCGGAAAACATCACGACTGTAGCCTATATCAACCATCAGGGGGGAACAAGGAGCCCCCTGGCAATGTTGGAGGTTTCAAAGATAATTCTATGGACAGAGGTTCACTCTTGCCATCTCTCAGCTATCCATATCCCAGGAGTAGAGAACTGGGAGGCGGATTTTCTAAGTCAGCAGACTTTTCATCCGGGGGAGTGGGAGCTCCATCTGGAGGTATTTGCCCAGTTGATCCAACTTTGGGGCAAACCAGAACTGGATCTCATGGTGTCTCGTCAGAACGCCAAGCTTCCTTGTTACGGGTCCAGGTCCAGGGATCTCAAGGCAGCGCTGATAGATGCTCTAGCAGCGCCCTGGTCCTTCAGCCTGGCTTATGTGTTTCCTCTGCTCCCTCGTCTGATTGCCAAGATCAAGCAGGAGAGAGCTTCGGTGATCTTGATAGCCCCTGCATGGCCACGCAGGACTTGGTATGCAGATCTGGTGGACATGTCATCCTTTCCCCCATGGACTCTGCCGCTGAGGCAGGACCTTCTACTTCAAGGTTCCTTCAAACATCCAAATCTAATTTCTCTACGCGTGACTGCTTGGAGATTGAACGCTTGATTCTATCAAAGCGTGGTTTTTCCGAATCAGTCATTGATACCTTAATTCAGGCTCGAAAGCCTGTCACCAGGAAAATCTATCATAAGATATGGTGTAAATATCTTCATTGGTGTGAATCAAAGGGTTACTCATGGAGTAAGGTCAGGATTCCTAGGATATTATCTTTTCTCCAAGAAGGATTGGAGAAGGGATTGTCAGCTAGTTCCTTAAAGGGACAGATTTCTGCTCTGTCTATTCTTTTGTACAAACGTCTGGCTGAGGTTCCAGACGTTCAGGCGTTTTGTCAGGCTTTAGTTAGAATCAAGCCTGTGTTTAAACCTGTTGCTCCGCCGTGGAGTTTAAATTTAGTTCTTAAAGTTCTTGAAGGGGTTCCGTTTGAACCTTTGCATTCCATAGATATTAAGCTTTTATCTTGGAAAGTTCTATTTTTAGTAGCTATCTCCTCGGCTCGAAGAGTTTCGGAGTTATCTGCTTTACAGTGTGATTCCCCTTATCTGATTTTCCATGCAGATAAGGTAGTGTTGCGTACCAAACCTGGGTTTCTGCCTAAGGTGGTATCTAATAAGAATTTAAATCAGGAGATTGTTGTTCCTTCCCTATGTCTTAATCCTTTTTCAAAGAAGGAACGTCTATTACACAATCTTGATGTGGTTCGTGCTTTAAAGTTTTATTTACAAGCTACGAAAGATTTTCGTCAAACATCTGCTTTGTTTGTTGTCTACTCTGGACAGAGGAGAGGCCAAAAGGCTTCGGCAAATTCTCTTTCCTTTTGGCTGAGAATCATAATTCGGTTAGCTTATGAGACTGCTGGCCAGCAGCCTCCTGAAAGAATTACAGCTCATTCTACTAGAGCGGTGGCTTCCACATGGGCTTTTAAACATGAGGCCTCTGTTGAACAAATTTGTAAGGCGGCGACTTGGTCTTCGCTTCATACCTTTTCTAAATTCTATAAATTTGATACTTTTGCTTCTTCGGAGGCTATTTTTGGGAGAAAGGTCTTACAGGCAGTGGTGCCTTCCATTTAAGGGCCTGCCTTGTCCCTCCCTTCATCCGTGTCCTAAAGCTTTTGTATTGGTATCCCACAAGTAATGGATGAACCCGTGGACTGGATACACCTTTACAAGAGAAAACAAAATTTATGCTTACCTGATAAATGTATTTCTCTTGTGGTGTATCCAGTCCACGGCCCGCCCTGTCATTTTAAGGCAGGTGTTTTTTATTTTTAAACTACAGTCACCACTGCACCCTATAGTTTCTCCTTTTTTTCTTGCTTGTCTTCGGTCGAATGACTGGGGGCGGCAGTTAGGGGAGGAGCTATATAGACAGCTCTGCTGTGGGTGTCCTCTTGTAGCTTCCTGTTGGGAAGGAGAATATCCCACAAGTAATGGATGAACCCGTGGACTGGATACACCACAAGAGAAATAAATTTATCAGGTAAGCATAAATTTTGTTTTCTCTTGTAAAGGTGTATCCAGTCCACGGGTTCATCCATTACTTGTGGGATACCAATACAAAAGCTTTAGGACACGGATGAAGGGAGGTAACCCAGAAGTAAACCCACGTCACGTGACACAAGGTCAAGCCCCATTGGCATAGCAACCAGACATTTAGCAGTGCAAACTGAGTGACAGTTAAAAACAACAGCAAAACAGATTGATAAGAGCAATGTTAAAATAGGAGCAATATTAAAATACAGGCATGGGTAAATACAAACAAGCAGTAGTATAATATAATCACAGAAATCACCCAGCGCATATACATGCAAACATTCAAAGGGTATACCTAGACAAAGCGATATAATAAATTAGGTACGGATAATGTACATCTGTGGAGCCCAGGCATTCAACTACCCATATACCGTAAAAGTATTTGTAGCGCAGTCTAACATGACTCCTCATGTGTAGTACACAATAAGCTATGCATGCAGGTGGTATACACATATAGTAAACGGCAGATAACAAGGCATAGAAACTAAGTCACCCCGCATCCCAGGTCAAACCTGCAGAGTTATTAATTATCACACACTCCATGGCACAGTGTAACAGGTATACTCAGCTATATATATATATATATATAATTATATAAGTATGGCATATTAACTGTTAGTTTATAGTCGCTCAGAGTATTTTGGCAATTTTAGGATAACTGTTTAGAGTAATACTATATGATAATTATAGGTTCCTGGAATAACTTTTTAGGAGAAGTGAGAATCAAATTTATGTTACACATTTTTAACAAGGTTGAACATCTTTAATTGGTTTTCCTCTGGATTCAAGTTAAAAATAAGCACATACAGTCGGGAAAAAAAGTATTTAGTCAGCCATCAATTGTGCAAGTTCTCCCACTTAAGAAGATGAGAGAGGCCTGTAATTTTCATCATAGGCATACCTCAACTATGAGAGACAAAATGTGGAAACAAATCCAGACAATCACATTGTCTGATTTGGAAAGAATTTATTTGCAAATTATGGTGGAAAATAAGTATTTGGTCAATATCAAAAGTTCATCTCAATACTTTGTTATATATCCTTTGCTGGCAATGACAGAGGTCAAACGTTTTCTGTAAGTCTTCACAAGGTTGTCACACACTGTTGCTGGTATGTTGGCCCATTCCTGCATGCAGATCTCCTCTAGAGCAGTGATGTTTTGGGGCTGTCGCTGGGCAACATGGACTTTCAACTCTCTCCAAAGGTTTTCTATGGGGCTGAGATCTGGAGACTGGCTAGGCCACTCCAGGACCTTGAAATGCTTCTTACGAAGCCACTCCTTCGTTGCCCGGGCGGTGTGTTTGGGATCATTGTCATGCTGAAAGACCAGCCACATTTCATCTTCAATGCCCTTGCTGATGGAAGGAGGTTTGCACTCAAAATCTCACGATACATGGCCCCATTCATTCTTTCATGTAGATGGATCAGTCGTCCTGTTCCCTTTGCAGCCCCAAAGCATGATGTTGCCAGCCCCATGCTTCACAGTAGGTATGGTGTTCTCTCTCCTCCAAACACAACAAGTTGTGTTTCTACCAAACAGTTCTACTTTGGTTTCATCTGACCATATGATAGTCTCCCAATCCACTTCTGGATCATCTTAATGCTCTCTAGCATACTTCAGATGGGCCCGGACATGTACTGGCTTAAGCAGGGGCACACGTCTGGCACTACAGGATCTGAGTCCCTGCAGCGTAGTGTGTTACTGATGGTAGCCTTTGTTACGTTGCTCCAGCTCTCTGAAGGTCATTCACTAGGTCCCCCCATGTGGTTCTGGGATGTTTGTTCACTGTTCTTGTGATCATTTTGACCCCACGGGGTGAGATCTTGCGTGGAGCCCCAGATCGAGGGAGATTATAAGTGGTCTTGTATGTCTTCCATTTTCTAATTATTGCTCCCACAGTTGATTTCTTCACACCAAGCTGCTTGCCTATTGCAGATTCAGTCTTCCCAGCCTGGTGCAGGTCTACAATTTTGTTTCTGGTGTCCTTCGACATCTCTTTGGTCTTCACCAAAGTGGAGTTTGGAGTGTGACTGTTTGAGGTTGTGGACAGGTGTCTTTTATACTGATAACAAGTTCAAACAGGTGCCATTAATGCAGGTAATGAGTGGAAGACAGAGGAGCCTCTTAAAGAAGAAGACACAGGTCTGTGAGATCCAGAAATATTGCTTGTTTGAAGGTGACCAAATACTTATTTTCCACCATAATTTGCAAATAAATTATTTCCAAATCAGACAATGTGATTGTCTGGATTTGTTTCCACATTTTGTCTCTCATAGTTGAGGTATACCTATGATGAAAATTACAGGCCTCTCTCATCTTCTTAAGTGGGAGAACTTGCACAATTGGTGGCTGACTAAATACTTTTTTTCCCACTGTATGTCTAATAATCTTTCTGCAAGAATGCGGCATCTGAACGAAAATTAAAGAAGAAAATGGGACGAGTTTTTTCATTTCACCGGAACTATAAAAGAGCCATAGAGATATACACACATTAGAAGTCTTGATAAAGGCGTAGTGAAGCGCTGAAACGCGTAGACAGAGACAACAAGTGTGGATATACAGGCTCCAGGAGACAGCTTATTCAAAGACGATCACTCCCCCCACGATCCGGTAACCCGATAGGCCCTCCTACGTCACGTGAGCGGACAGAGCACGCGATTGGGTAGGAAGCAGTTTCCGGGTAAATTCCAATCGAGAGACGCCGACTCGAAACAAGTTCAACTTATCTCTGAGACAAGATAAAAGAGACAACGGGCACACTTCCCAAGACCCATAGACACCAACGAAAGGAGGTAAGAGCAATTGGAGGTCCGGTTAGGGGGAGCATCACATACTGTCCATATACACAGAAGATACAAACTTCGGACAAACAGATATACATTTTTCTTTTAATCTGGGACATTAAATTGTGGCCACAACTCTTAAATACATGGATCAGTTTGCTAGGCAATACACTAACACTTAGCCAAACAGAAAACAGCGAACTCTGCAATCCATCACATATGTGCTAAAGCAATCGTGCTCAGAGAAAGAAATTGTGCTTTAGGAAAAGGACATTTGAATCATTTGTGATTTTAATGAAGTATTTTACATTTAAGGTTTTATAATGCAATTGATGATCATCTATAATGTATGCACAAGATAGATTGCTACTATTCAACTTTGCAACAATTGTATTCATTGTAACATTTTACTTTGCTAGATTTTTAACTATATTACTGTTTAAAACTGAGAAGTAAATCTCTATCAATAATATCCCATTAGTTCACTCATTTATTTTTTCACTTTTCACTGTGTGCAACTGTGCAAGGAACGGACACAATCTGTATTTTCACAAATATAATTTTAATTATTTTATTATTTTTAATCCACTGCACAATCTAAGGTGTGAATAAATTTTGATTCAGTATTAACCATTTAAACTTCCACATTCTTTTGGGAGATGAATATATGACCCTCAAGAAGAGTTTATTTGCTAAAAGATCCTCAACACTATTTAAACAGTGATATTTACACTAAATAATAACGGCTAGATTTAGAGTTCTGCGGCCAAAGGGGTGCGTTAGCTACGCATGCTTTTTTTCTCCCGCACCTTTTAAATACCGCTGGTATTTAGAGTTCACAGAAGGGCTGCGTTAGGCTCCAAAAAAGGAGCGTAGAGCATATTTACCGCCACTGCAACTCTAAATACCAGCGTTGCTTACGGACGCGGCCAGCTTCAAAAACGTGCTTGTGCACGATTCCCCCATAGGAAACAATGGGGCAGTTTGAGCTGAAAAAAAACCTAACACCTGCAAAAAAGCAGCGTTCAGCTCCTAACGCAGCCCCATTGTTTACTATGGGGAAACACTTCCTATGTCTGCACCTAACACCCTAACATGTACCCCGAGTCTAAACACCCCTAACCTTACACTTATTAACCCCTAATCTGCCGCCCCCGCTATCGCTGACACCTGCATATTTTTTTTAACCCCTAATCTGCCGCTCTGTATACCGCCGCAACCTACATTATACCTATGTACCCCTAATCTGCTGCCCCTAACACCGCCGACCCCTATATTATATTTATTAACCCCTAATCTGCCCCCCACAACGTCGCCACCAGCTACCTACAATAATTAACCCCTAACCTGCCGATCGGATCTCGCCGCTAGTCTAATAAATGGATTAACCCCTAAAGCTAAGTCTAACCCTAACACTAACACCCCCCTAAGTTAAATATAATTTAAATCTAACGAAATAAATTAACTCTTATTATATAAATTAATCCTAATTAAAGCTAAATACTTTCCTGTAAAATAAACCCTAATATAGCTACAATATAAATTATAATTATATTGTAGCTATTTTAGGATTAATATTTATTTTACAGGCAACTTTGTAATTATTTTAAACAGGTACAATAGCTATTAAATAGTTAAGAACTATTTAATAGCTAAAATAGTTAAAATAATTACAAAATTACCTGTAAAATAAATCCTAACCTAAGTTACAATTAAACCTAACACTACACTATCAATAAATTAATTAAATAAACTACCTACAATTACCTACAATTAAACCTAACACTACACTATCAATAAATTAATTAAATACAATACCTACAAATAACTACAATGAAATAAACTAACTAAAGTACAAAAAATAAAAAAGAACTAAGTTGCAAAAAATAAAAAAATATTTACAAACATTAGAAAAATATTACAACAATTTTAAACTAATTACACCTACTCTAAGCCCCCTAATAAAATAACAAAGACCCCCAAAATAAAAAAATGCCCTACCCTATTCTAAATTAAAAAAGTTCAAAGCTCTTTTACCTTACCAGCCCTGAAAAGGGCCCTTTGCGGGGCATGCCCCAAAGAATTCATACAATACCCCCCCCAACATTACAACCCACCACCCACATACCCCTAATCTAACCCAAACCCCCCTTAAATAAACCTAACACTAAGCCCCTGAAGATCTCCCTACCTTGTCTTCACCTCACCGGGTTCAGCGATCGGTCCAGAAGAGGGTCCGAAGTCTTGATCCAAGCGGCGGATGAAGAACTCCATCATCGGGCTGAAGTCGGAAGTCCATCATCGGGATGAAGTCTTCTATCAAGCGGCATCTTCAATCTTCTTTCTTCCGGAGCGGAGCCATCTTCTTCCCAGCCGACGCGGATCCATCCTCTTGAACCGACGCCTACTCGCCGAATGATGGTTCCTTTAAATGACGTCATCCAAGATGGCGTCCCTCGAATTCCGATTGGCTGATAGGATTCTATCAGCCAATCGGAATTAAGGTAGAAATATTCTGATTGGCTGATGGAATCAGCCAATCAGATTCAAGTTCAATCCGATTGGCTGATCCAATCAGCCAATCAGATTGAGCTTGCATTCTATTGGCTGATCGGAACAGCCAATAGAATGCAAGCTCAATCTGATTGGCGGATTGATCAGCCAATCAGAATATTCCTACCTTAATTCCGATTGGCTGATAGAATCCTATCAGCCAATCGGAATTCGAGGGACGCCATCTTGGATGACGTCATTTAAAGGAACCGTCATTCGGCGAGTAGGCGTCGCTTGAAGAGGTTGGATCCGCGTTGGCTGGGAAGAAGATGGCTCCGCTCCGCTCTGGAAGAAAGAAGATTGAAGATGCGGCTTGATAGAAGACTTCATCCCGATGATGGACTTCCGACTTCAGCCCGATGATGGAGTTCTTCAGCCGCCGCTTGGATCAAGACTTTGGACCCTCTTCTGGACCGATCGCTGAACCTGGTGAGGTGAAGACAAGGTAGGGAGATCTTCAGGGGCTTAGTGTTAGGTTTATTTAAGGGGGGTTTGGGTTAGATTAGGGGTATGTGGGTGGTGGGTTGTAATGTTGGGGGGGGGTATTGTATGTTTTTTTTTTACAGGCAAAAGAGCTGAATTCTTTGGGGCATGCCCCGCAAAGGGCCCTTTTCAGGGCTGGTAAGGTAAAAGAGCTTTGAACTTTTTAAATTTAGAATAGTGCATTTTTTTATTTTGGGGGTCTTTGTTATTTTATTAGGGGGCTTAGAGTAGGTGTAATTAGTTTAAAATTGTTGTAATATTTTTCTAATGTTTGTAAATATTTTTTTATTTTTTGTAACAGTTCTTTTTTATTTTTTGTACTTTAGTTAGTTTATTTCATTGTATTTATTTGTAGGTATTGTATTAAATTAATTTATTGATAGTGTAGTGTTAGGTTTAATTGTAGGTAATTGTAGGTAGTTTATTTAATTAATTTATTGATAGTGTAGTGTTAGGTTTAATTGTAACTTAGGTTAGGATTTATTTTACAGGTAATTTTGTAATTATTTTAGCTATTAAATAGTTCTTAACTATTTAATAGCTATTGTACCTGTTTAAAATAATTACAAAGTTGCCTGTAAAATAAATATTAATCCTAAAATAGCTACAATATAATTATAATTTATATTGTAGCTATATTAGGGTTTATTTTACAGGTAAGTATTTAGCTTTAAATAGGAATAATTTATATAATAAGAGTTAATTTATTTCGTTAGATTTAAATTATATTTAACTTAGGGGGGTGTTAGTGTTAGGGTTAGACTTAGCTTTAGGGGTTAAAAAATTTATTAGAATAGCGGTGAGCTCCGGTCGGCAGATTAGGGGTTAATGTTTGAAGTTAGGTGTCGGCGATGTTAGGGAGGGCAGATTAGGGGTTAATACTATTTATTATAGGGTTATTGAGGAGGGAGTGAGGCGGATTAGGGGTTAATACATTTATTATAGTAGCAGTGCGGTTCGGTCAGCAGATTAGGGGTTAATAAGTGTAGGTAAGGTAGCGGCGACGTTGGGGGGGCAGATTAGGGGTTAATAA
The DNA here is from genome assembly GCF_027579735.1 of Bombina bombina. Classification (NCBI taxonomy): domain Eukaryota; kingdom Metazoa; phylum Chordata; class Amphibia; order Anura; family Bombinatoridae; genus Bombina; species Bombina bombina. The sequence continues at coordinate 157,687,578 of NC_069510.1, forward strand.
ATATAATATAGGGGTCGGCGGTGTTAGGGGCAGCAGATTAGGGGTACATAGGGATAATGTAGCTGGCGGCGGAGCGGCAGATTAGGGGTTAAAAAATTTTAATAGAGTGGCGGCGGTGTGGGGGGGGCCCTCGGTTTAGGGGTACATAGGTAGTTTATGGGTGTTAGTGTACTTTAGAGCACAGTAGTTAAGAGCTTTATAAACCGGCGTTAGCCCAGAAAGCTCTTAACTACTGACTTTTTTCTGCGGCTGGAGTTTTGTCATTAGATTTCTAACGCTCACTTCAGCCAAGACTCTAAATACCGGCATTAGGAAGATCCCATTGAAAAGATAGGATACGCAAATGGCGTAGGGGGATCTGCGGTATGGAAAAGTTGTGGCTGCAAAGTGAGCGTTAGACCCTTTCCTGACTGACTCCAAATACCAGAGGGCGGTAAAAAACAGCGTTAGGAGCCTCTAACGCTGGTTTTGACGGCTACCGCCCAACTCTAAATCTAGCCGTAAGTTAGCACGCAAACACCTGAAATTTCCTTCACATTTACAAACACACTCACTAAGAGTTAATAGAAAAATGATCACAATAGTTAACAGAAGAAATTTTGTCACCATAGACCAAATAAATAATATCATTATAGATATCACAGAGACACAGAGGTACAAATAGATACGTCCCATAGCTGTTAAAGCGCTCCTCACCCCCACTTGATACTATCATTCTAAGTCACCCAGAAAGCCTGGCATAATTCTCTATAACTAGAAGACAGGATCTGACTGCTATGTTGGGGCTGTGAGATCACCAACATCGAGGCCATGATCTTGTGGCTACCAAATTTAGCAGACGAAGAGAGCCCACAACATTATCTCATTGGGCATGCCTATATACATGTAAAGACCTGGGTTTAGGCTTAGGAACTGGAATTATTTGGATGTCAGAGGGGCTAACAGGAGTTTGCCCTTTGGCAGCCTTTACCCGCAATAGCCCTATGACCAATTTCCTGGAAATTATGGTGCAACATTCTAAATAAAAACACTATATGATTGGGCTGATTCTGCCAAGTATTTATTTTGCATATGTCAAATGTATTTCATTATAAGGAAAACATAGTCCTAAAGCACGTGCACACGGGCCATTTTTTGCAAAACAGCGGTGAGCGGACCCACCCCTTGCTCTCTCTCTCTGTCCCCCTCTTTTGTGCTCTCTCTCTGTCCCCCTTTTTTTTGTGCTCTCTCTCCCACTCTTTTGTGTGCACTCTCTCCCCCTCTTTTTTGTTCTCTGCCTCTCCCCCCTCTCTTTTGTGCACTTTCTGCCCCCTCTCTTTTGTGCTCCCCCCTCTCTTTTGTGCTCTCTCCCCCTCTCTTTTGTGCTCTTTCTGTCCCCTCTCTTTTGTGCTCTTTCTCCCCCCTCTTTTGCGCAATCTCTCTACAGACCACGCCCCCTCTGCACGGCCACACCCCCACCACGTCTGTGTCACGCCCACCACTCCTCGGCTCACTCCCTCCAGACAGCAGATCAGGATGGTTAGTTTGTGTAAGGCCAGGTGTGTTTGTCCTCGCGCTGTCTCTACTGAGCATGACAGCTTTGGACAAACACACTTGGCTTTTTATATTATAGGATATATAAGCAATTAAACAAATTTAAAAAATATTCAATCCTTAAGATGCTTGTGACTTTTCTAATCCAAGTGATATTCAGCCAAGTTTTAAGATCCATTTGTTATTAATTGTACCTAGTACCACTAATAATCTGTATCACCAGATTGCCCAAAGTTCACCAACATGGAGTGAAATTATCAATCACATCCATGGGAAGACCTCGCTCAGCTGTAAAAAAAAAGGAGAGAGTTGTATCTGTAAGTCCCAGAGAGTACCGAGCTGCCTCCTACAGAAAGTAATAAAGCTCTCTACAATGATGAATGTCACAGGAGAGAGTAAATGTGACAGGGAGCAGCTGGCATGGTTTTTTTTAATGCACAGAAATAAAACTGTGGTGTTTTCAGCATCCTTCACCTTCAATTCCTTCTAGTGTCACCTACATGGCTTTTTCCATCAGTGCAATAAGCACAATGTGCATTTTGAGAAAAGCTTACCAGCTTACCATTTGCAAGATAAAACAGTGAGATTTGCAGGCATAAAATGCTTAATGAGTACCATGAGACCTGTGAGAGAACTTCAGATGCGCTCATGGAGTTCACTCACCAAGGATGCGGTTCTCATTTTATAATAGAAAAATAAAATATCCATTTTGTACTCTTTCATACAGTTTCAATGTCATATATAAAATACATTTTGCCTGCTGCTTATTTGTATTGAGCACTATACTGTAATATATAGGTCTCTCCTTTGAATAGAAAAATGCAGTGTACGGCCCTTAGCCAGATACACAGCTGCCTTAAAAGATTAATCATGGGAAAAGAGTACCTGACGGAGGCTGGGTCTGATTAACTAAATTAAATTAGCGTGGATCACAGAGGTATCAATACATTACATCAATAATTCAAATACATATTACAAACGTTCAAATCAAAACCATGGATCTATGTGTTGATTAAATATACAGAATAAAATGTGGTTAAAATACAATACAATGTGGTGGTACAAAAAAATATACAATGGGATGCTTAAGTGGTAAACTTAAGTTCCAAATAAACCTGTGATTATACAATAGTAATAACATACAATAAACTTGCAATAGATATCCAAACAATTGGTCTAGGTACAAAGACTTGTGGATCTTGGCCAGGGAATAGTGTGATGGTTTTCTGGTCTCCCTAAGGGTATTGATTACTTAGTGTACTGCAACCGATAGTTAAGTCCTTACCGGATTATATACGTGATAGTACACACCTTATACAGCAAACACAAGCAATTACCTGGCAAGATAACTATACATGGCTGACCATAGACGTATCAGCCTTATATTCACGCATCCCCCACGAGGAAGATCTCAAAGCCCTGACATACTACTTACCCAGAAAATGTATTACACTTTTAGAAGAACTCACACGATTCTTATTAACGCACAACTACTTTGTCTTCGAGGGCCACTACTACCTCCAAAAATGTGGCACGGCCATGGGGGCTAAATTTGCCCCCTCATGTGCAAATTTGTATATGGGATATTTTGAACATCTATACCTGTTTGGGGGTGCACTGGCTCTCGGAGACAAAGTAGTTGTGTATGGTAGATTTATAGATGATCTCATCTTAATCTACAGAGAAAACACAGAATTGACCATACAAGAAATAATCACCTTCCTCAATAACAATACATTAAATTTAAATTTCACGCATAAAACCAATGACACATCCATTGACTTTTTGGATCTGACATTAGAACATGACCCTGAAGGCAAAATAATAACCAGCACTTATAGGAAACCATTATCAAAAAATACCATCCTGAGAGCTGATTCTTGCCATGCCCCACATATGCGGAAAGGCATTCCCAAAGGCTTAGGTTACAAATCTTAGGTTACAGAGAAATTGTAGCTCCCTCCAATTGTATAACAAACAAGCAGATGGACTTCCGGTGGGCGGCGCTCCAAGATGGCCACTGACTTCTGAGGCTCTGTGCAGCTAGAAGTTAAAAGTGGCTATAAACACCGCCATCCTGCTATCCCTTGGCAACATCTGTGCCCGGGAACTCTCCTGGATCAAGAGATACCACCACTTTGCCCCTGAGAAGTGAGTTGAAACTAAAAAAGCCGATTGGCGAAGTGACAGGTCTTTTCCCGCCACGCTGTACATAATTATACTCCGTCTCTGCACTTATAAGTGTCCCTTCCTGACCTTACGCAATGAGGAAGCTCATCACTACAGGAGCAAAAACTGGCATCCGTATTCTGGATGAAATAAAGACCATTTTCCTGCCTAAACTAGACCGGCTCCTCCTTTCCTACTCTAGCCTATGTGATATGGTAAAAGCAACAGGACAACCGTGCCGACAGAAGCAGTCCATCTCTGCCCTTACCTTGCAAAGTATGATGGGCAATATTACATCATACTCCCGGGTGGACATCGGCTCCTTGGCCTCGGCTCCCTTGCAGAGGAGAGAGGTGGTAAAAATGCTGGCGACTGGAGCAACCCCATCTTACATAAATTGGTCGCAATCTCCTGCTGCTCTTCCGGCGGCCGCCGTGGCTCCAGTCAGGGATCTTAGACCAAGCCCTGAAAAAGAACTAGCCCAAAACAATGCTCTCCCTGCAAAGGCTGCAAACGAGTCCTCTATCACTTTGTGCATGTCCATCACTGCACAGGGGGAACGGCGTGATCGCTGCGCATATGGATCTAAAAGCTTGCCCACACGTTCAGCCAGCAAATCCGAAACTGATGGGACTTTTGACAGAATTGTAGCATACGCAAACAGAGAGCAGCAGGATATGCAAAACCCACTTTGTTATCGACCCCCTGAGAGACACTATGATTCCCTGTGGTACAGTTACTTGTTCTTGGTCCATGCTGGAATTGGCTGATCTATTTTTGGTGAGCCAATGCAATTGTTGCCGGGTCGCAGCTCCATAGTATGAACCCTTTGTATGTTTGAAATACCAACCTCTTTGCAAAGTCTCATTTGAATTTTTGTCAGCTTATTTAACAACAATGGACCTCCAGTATAACCCCCTTCAGTACGTGGGGGGAATGGGGCAGAGAAGCTGATCAGAACTAAGCCATGTATGGCTGTTGCACTACACTGTTCCTGTTTTCTGTGAGGTTAACCCCTGCCTTGTTGGCTACTTGTACTAAATGATTAACTACAGGCAATAGAACTATGTAGCTGGAAGATATTTCAGATAAATAGTAATTCCCTGTTGTCAGAAGTAATAGCGTACTGTTTAACGGATTACGTTAGTGTGTTTTATCTATTTTTTTTAATTTTATTTTTTATTATTCCAAATGTTCTCAAACTGCAATATCTAGACGACTTCAACAGCTGCAGATACTGAGCCAACACCTAACACTGGATCTGCACTATTTTGGATGGCCGCTTCAGGACTAAGACTTTTTGAAAAATTGTTATCTCCTAATCAGATCAAGGTCAAGTTTATTGTATAATGTATCTTTGCCCCACACATAATGTTATATTGCTTTCTATTTGATTGTGGCTTATCGCATGCTCAAGATTTTCGGCTTTTTTACCCACTGGAAGGTACATGATCTCGCTATTCTGCATGATGTTGAAGGCATTTGGGAATAGTTGCCAGACTTATCTGCTGTTATACGCTTCAACTTTTTCCAGTAGTAGATGCCCCACTTCTCTCACCGCATATAATGGTTTAATCTATTAGATTTGTCAGGTAATGAGACACCACACATTAGTAACAGTACATTTTAGCAACTAGCAATGTGACCAATGTGCTTTTGTTAGGCGTAGCTATTAGAATGCCTTTGCACACTCTTAATCTGTCTCTGCAAACTGTTGTTCCAACACTTACTCATATACTTCTAGCACTCTAAACGGTCTGTGCACTCGTGTATACCACTTATATATTAGGTAACTGCATACATCTCATACTCGGGCAGTCATACCTGTGGCCCCGGATCAGCTATTCAGTCAGTCACTAGATCCAGATTTATTAAAGGAAGATTACTGGGTAATGTAACCTAGCAGTTAATAGGATGGCCCACTTCCCTCTTAGTGTTATCCCCCCTAGATATACTCTGGCAGGTTATGCAGGCTTGTTTGTCTTCGATTGTTAAGAAGAATTTAACCACAGATGGCAGGCAAGGTAAATACACCCTCTATCAGGATTTAAGTAGAAGGGAAATACCATACTCATCCCAATGGGCTCTTTACCCCACAACATACTAATTACTTAACTTTGGTTGTCATCATTGAGAACATTACTATCATACTGTGTTGATGAATGCGTCATCTAAAGAAAATAACTTTTGTGTTATTTTAGGTTGAGTTTAGTTAAGTTAGAGTAGTTTAGTAATTAAGAGACAAACCCCCCCCCCCCCCAACATTGTGGTACAGATAAGTAGGAAATTTCCACTCCGTTGAAAATTGAATACTCTGAACTTTGACTACATCTGGTTTCATCATATATATGCAAGTTATGCAGTCTCGTATCATTGATATGTACTTTCTTACTCTTATAGTCATTCTTCTGGACACACCCTGTGAGTTGTGATGTTGATATGCTATGTATGAGTGTACTTATTGTTGGATATAAATAACATTTAAAACCCCCCCAAAAAAACAAACAAGCAGATGATCTCACCCAAAGATTAACAGCAAGGGGATATAAAAAGAGCATCCTTCTTAACATTAAATTACAAGTAGTGAGAATGGACAGGGTGACTCTGCTCAATAAAAGTACACTTACAAAAACAAAAGCAATACCTATGCCTGACAATAGAACATCAATACCTAGAGAAAACATATGTTTCGTAACCAAATACAGCAATCAATTCTATACCATTATCAAAATCATAAAAAAGTATTTACCAGTCCTCAATGGAGACATTGTCTTAAGAAATAAACTAGAAAGAAACATAAAATTTGTGGCAAAAAAAGCGCCAACCATACGTGACAAGGTCACTCAGAAATTCCATAACAAAATTTTAGCCAATACGAACTGGCTCACACCTACTAAAGGCAATTACAAATGTGGCCGCACTCCTTGTAAAAGCTGCGCATATACAGAAAAAAGCCATACTTTTAATTCTTCACAAACAAATAAAACATACCCAATAACTACAAGAATGGATTGCACATCAACTCATATTATATATCTCATTACATGTACACATTGCCTACAGCAATACATAGGCATAATGACACGCCCACTCAAAGATCGCATTAGGGAACATCTCACATCAATAGAGGAAGAAACACCTAGAACCCCAGTGGCCAAGCATTTTCATACACATGAACGTAGATTAAATCACTTCTCATTTAAGGCAATAGAACAGGTAATAAAAAATCCACTAGGAGGAGATAGAAAAAAAGAGAAGTGTATTGGATTTTCACACTACAGACTAGAGTTCCACAAGGCATGAATAAGAGATATGATGTGAACTTATTCATAGACTAGCCCTAAAGAGCTCAATTTAAATTAGATTCTATAAGTAAAATCCAAGTATAACCCTACTATCTAACTTATTATTACACCTAGACTAGCCCTAAAGAGCTCAATTTAAATTAGATTCTATAAGTAAAATCCAAGTATAACCCTACTATCTAACTTATTATTACACCTAGACTAGCCCTAAAGAGCTCAATTTAAATTAGATTCTATAAGTAAAATCCAAGTATAACCCTACTATCTAACTTATTATTACACCTAGACTAGCCCTAAAGAGCTCAATTTAAATTAGATTCTATAAGTAAAATCCAAGTATAACCCTACTATCTAACTTATTATTACACCTAGACTAGCCCTAAAGAGCTCAATTTAAATTAGATTCTATAAGTAAAATCCAAGTATAACCCTACTATCTAACTTATTATTACACCTAGACTAGCCCTAAAGAGCTCAATTTAAATTAGATTCTATAAGTAAAATCCAAGTATAACCCTACTATCTAACTTATTATTACACCTAGACTAGCCCTAAAGAGCTCAATTTAAATTAGATTCTATAAGTAAAATCCAAGTATAACCCTACTATCTAACTTATTATTACACCTAGACTAGCCCTAAAGAGCTCAATTTAAATTAGATGCTATAAGTAAAATCCAAGTATAACCCTACTATCTAACTTATTATTACACCTAGACTAGCCCTAAAGAGCTCAATTTAAATTAGATTCTATAAGTAAAATCCAAGTATAACCCTACTATCTAACTTATTATTACACCTAGACTAGCCCTAAAGAGCTCAATTTAAATTAGATTCTATAAGTAAAATCCAAGTATAACCCTACTATCTAACTTATTATTACACCTAGACTAGCCCTAAAGAGCTCAATTTAAATTAGATTCTATAAGTAAAATCCAAGTATAACCCTACTATCTAACTTATTATTACACCTAGACTAGCCCTAAAGAGCTCAATTTAAATTAGATTCTATAAGTAAAATCCAAGTATAACCCTACTATCTAACTTATTATTACACCTAGACTAGCCCTAAAGAGCTCAATTTAAATTAGATTCTATAAGTAAAATCCAAGTATAACCCTACTATCTAACTTATTATTACACCTAGACTAGCCCTAAAGAGCTCAATTTAAATTAGATTCTATAAGTAAAATCCAAGTATAACCCTACTATCTAACTTATTATTACACCTAGACTAGCCCTAAAGAGCTCAATTTAAATTAGATTCTATAAGTAAAATCCAAGTATAACCCTACTATCTAACTTATTATTACACCTAGACTAGCCCTAAAGAGCTCAATTTAAATTAGATTCTATAAGTAAAATCCAAGTATAACCCTATTATCTAACTTATTATTACACCTAGACTAGCCCTAAAGAGCTCAATTTAAATTAGATTCTATAAGTAAAATCCAAGTATAACCCTACTATCTAACTTATTATTACACCTAGACTAGCCCTAAAGAGCTCAATTTAAATTAGATTCTATAAGTAAAATCCAAGTATAACCCTACTATCTAACTTATTATTACACCTAGACTAGCCCTAAAGAGCTCAATTTAAATTAGATTCTATAAGTAAAATCCAAGTATAACCCTACTATCTAACTTATTATTACACCTAGACTAGCCCTAAAGAGCTCAATTTAAATTAGATTCTATAAGTAAAATCCAAGTATAACCCTACTATCTAACTTATTATTACACCTAGACTAGCCCTAAAGAGCTCAATTTAAATTAGATTCTATAAGTAAAATCCAAGTATAACCCTACTATCTAACTTATTATTACACCTAGACTAGCCCTAAAGAGCTCAATTTAAATTAGATTATATAAGTAAAATCCAAGTATAACCCTACTATCTAACTTATTATTACACCTAGACTAGCCCTAAAGAGCTCAATTTAAATTAGATTCTATAAGTAAAATCCAAGTATAACCCTACTATCTAACTTATTATTACACCTAGACTAGCCCTAAAGAGCTCAATTTAAATTAGATTCTATAAGTAAAATCCAAGTATAACCCTACTATCTAACTTATTATTACACCTAGACTAGCCCTAAAGAGCTCAATTTAAATTAGATTCTATAAGTAAAATCCAAGTATAACCCTACTATCTAACTTATTATTACACCTAGACTAGCCCTAAAGAGCTCAATTTAAATTAGATTCTATAAGTAAAATCCAAGTATAACCCTACTATCTAACTTATTATTACACCTAGACTAGCCCTAAAGAGCTCAATTTAAATTAGATTCTATAAGTAAAATCCAAGTATAACCCTACTATCTAACTTATTATTACACCTAGACTAGCCCTAAAGAGCTCAATTTAAATTAGATTCTATAAGTAAAATCCAAGTATAACCCTACTATCTAACTTATTATTACACCTAGACTAGCCCTAAAGAGCTCAATTTAAATTAGATTCTATAAGTAAAATCCAAGTATAACCCTATTATCTAACTTATTATTACACCTAGACTAGCCCTAAAGAGCTCAATTTAAATTAGATTCTATAAGTAAAATCCAAGTATAACCCTACTATCTAACTTATTATTACACCTAGACTAGCCCTAAAGAGCTCAATTTAAATTAGATTCTATAAGTAAAATCCAAGTATAACCCTACTATCTAACTTATTATTACACCTAGACTAGCCCTAAAGAGCTCAATTTAAATTAGATTCTATAAGTAAAATCCAAGTATAACCCTACTATCTAACTTATTATTACACCTAGACTAGCCCTAAAGAGCTCAATTTAAATTAGATTCTATAAGTAAAATCCAAGTATAACCCTACTATCTAACTTATTATTACACCTCTTCACAGCCCTCTTCAGTTTCCTCTAATCAAATTCCTTCAACTTTATAAGCTTTAAACTTCATAAGTGCTGGCTAGTAACTACTTTAGTCATCAGATATAAACTAATAAAAAGAGACAACAAGAAACGTTAGTTTATTCGTGGTCCATACAGCTCATAAAGGAGTTCTTTTTATCCCTCCTGAGGGAATATCCCCTTCTACTACGACTCCACCAGCTCTTTTTCAATTATCTTAAAACCTCTTATTTTCCTTTATCTTTTTATTGGTTAGGAATTATCTGTGTTGTCAAGAACAATTTTTTGTCACTGACAACACAGACACTGCGGTATAATGTAAATATTTTAGTAGCGGACAGTTTTCATCCTTCTAACTACCCCTTAGCATTAGACTGAAGTGATAGCCTGGCAAAACTTTTCAGTTCTATTTAACAACAATGAACATAATTACCTATAAGCCTTGGGGGGGGGGGGGGGCATTATTATAACTTCTTAAGATTACAATTATAAAGAACTCGTGCCATCCTTTAATATATGGTGAACAACATATTAATTATATACACATGGTATTATTTAGAGGATATTACTTAAAGGGACAGTCTAGTCAAAATTAAACTGTCATGATTCAGATGGGGCATGCAATTTTAACCAACTTTCCAATTTACTTCTATTTAATTTGCTTAATTCTTTAGATATCCTTTGTTGAAGAAATAGCAATGCACATGTGAGCCAATCGCACAAGGCCTCTAGGTGCAGCAACCAATCAGCAGCTACTGAGCATATCTAGATATGCTTTTCAGCAAGTGATATCAAGAGAATGAAGTAAATTAGATAATAGAAGTAAATTAGAAAGTTGTTTAAAATGACATGCTCTTTCTAAATCACAAAAGAAAAAAAAAATGGCATTCATGTCCCTTTAACTGCTGTACGCTCTTCAATTCCTTCTTTCTCTTCTCTTCTAACTGAATCAAGCAATACCCACTTAATGCCACATTGCAGATGCTTTTAAGTTTTCTAATCTATAATTATAAATAGCATTTTGGTTGCTTTTTACTATCTTATGTGTTTTTTCTTAGGAAGATTATTTATCATTTTTTTATTTATTATTCTTTACTCTCAATTTTTTATATTTTTGTATTGTGTGAACATATAAGTATATAGGAATACTGGTGTACATACATTTACTAACAATACTAACTGCTAGTCAGATAATTGTTACAACTATTAACCTGTTCTAGATGGTCTCATTCTGCTCTGGAGCAATATAACTTGTTAGGAATTTGATTATACAACAAAGTGTTAAAATTATTCTACCTGCTGATTGGTTCCACTCACCTTTATATTGACCCAGAACAGCTGAGATCAATATCTCTGATGAAGCGCATGTACGCATGCGCGAAACGCGTCAGATAGGAGTAACCTGGATATCTTTTAATCCCACAAGGTGTGACGTTTCAGAGTATCACCTCCTTCCTCAGAAATAACCATTATGGTGCTAGCTTAAGGGTCCCTTCCCCAGCAGGCGCTAGGTGTATATCACTATTAAAAGATTAATCACCTAATCATATATTTTTTAATATAAAAGTAGTGCAGCACTTTCATACAATGAGACGTCTACTTCAATGTAATAAAGTGGCAGAACACCCCAGGTGACTATTTATAAAAAACAAAGAATCTAATATTAATGTGTGTTTTACAATTAACATGAAAGGGACATAAAAGTGCAAACGGTCTCATTTTATTATTGCTTGCCCATAACTATGTGTTTAACCTCTGCAAAGGAACAATGTACTGCAAGCAGCAGATGAGTTTATACAAAGCTGAGCCAGGAACATCCTTAAAAAGGGTCTGGGTTCTCTCTCCCACTGGGAGGTCACAGCCAATACTCCTGCATAGTTCGAGGTTTAAAGGAAACAAGCAGCTATTAACAAAGGCAAATGTACTAGTAGCAAACAATTTAGTACACTCCAGCAAGTACAATGTACTATTAGAACATATTTAAAGGGACACCTTGAGATTTTTTTTTATGAAACAACTTTGCCACATATTTTCATTACCCCCCCCCACACTTTTATGTAATTTAGTGCTGAAGAATGAGCAATTTATAATTCTCAGAACTTGAAATGCACCTGCTGACTTCTCAAGGCTAACTCTGCTACATGTCTACCCCTAATTGGCTTTAACTGATAATAACTGCAAAACAATGCCCTTTATACTAACTTTATCACAGTAGCTAGCCTTGTTATCTGCAGACTAAAGCCCTGATTGGCTCCTCCAAATTGATGGGTGGAGTTTGGCTATTGAAAAATAATTGTAGTAAAAAGGATGTTAATTTGTTTGAAAACATCAAGCCCTTGCTGTTGTGTTATTCTGTAGCAACATAAGGGTCTTGTAATTACAAGGCGTTTAATATCTCCCCCTTTGTGGCCAGACCACTTTTCCATTTGATGACCAATTGGGACCATTTAATGTACCCACACATATTATATACCGGTTTTATCGCCATTAAATGGACTTTCTAAAGATACCATTATTTTCATCATATCTTATAATTTACTATAAAAATTTTTTTATAAAATAGGAGGAAACTTTGACCCCCAAAATCTGTTACACATCTACAACCACCAAAAAACACCCATGCTAAATAGTTTCTAAATTTTGTCCTGAGTTTAGAAATACCCAATGTTTACGCGTTCTGTGCAAGTTATAGGGCAATAAATACAAGTAGCACTTTGCTATTTCCAAACCTATTTTTTTATCAAAATTAGCGCTAGTTACATTGGAACCCTGATATCTGTCAGGAATACCTGAATATCCCTTGACATGTATATATTTTTTTTTAGAAGACAACCCAAAGTATTGATCTAGGCCTATTTTGGTATATTTCATGCCGCCATTTCACCGCCAAATGCGATAAAATAAAAAAAATCATTCACTTTTTCACAAACTTTAGGTTTCTCACTGAAATTATTTACAAACAGCTTTTGCAATTATGTCACAAATGGTTGTAAATGCTTCTCTGGGATCCCCTTTGTTCAGAAATAGCAGACATATATGGCTTAGGCGTTGCTTAATGGTAAGAAGGCCGCTAAATGCCGCTGCGCACCACACGTGTATTATGCCCAGCAGTTTAGGGGACTTGTAGGGAGCATGTAGGGTTAATTTTAGCTTCAGTGTAGAGATCAGCCTCAGCATCCCACCTGACACATCCCACCCCCTGATCCCTCCCAAACAGCTCTCTTCCCTCCCTCACCCCACAATTGTCCCCACCATCTTAAAGTGAAGGTAAACGTTTCAGTTTCAGTTCCTTGTTCTCCATGTCTGACATCTAGAGCAGTCCCACCATCTCTCTACGTCGCTCTAAAGCGGGTTCACGATAATGCTTTCAACTGCGCATGCGCCAAACTCTGTGTTATTGTAACTCAAACATAGTATTCTATGAATTACTACATACATTGAATACTATAATACTGGAGAGAGCAACAGCATTATTGTGTCCGTGTAACCAGCTTTTGTACTTGGAATGGTGTTCAGCACACTGTTTGAAACGTCACGCGAGTATTAAGCGCATGCTCTTTCATGAGACGTGCATACATGAACGAGCATTTACCATAAACACTGCTATTTGGGCTTAACGCATGAGCTTAATACCCGCATGACGTTTCAAACAGTGTGCTGAACACCCCGGGGGGAAAACAACCATTGGAGGATTAAAGATGACTCGTCTGTCAATCATTTTGACAAAATGTCGGGTGGAGGAACAGAGGTTATCATAGGCTGTTTAAAAGGTAAAAAACTGCACAAAATAAGAATATTATATAATATTATATACTATGACGTGACCGAGTTCAGTTGACTTTACCTTCACTTTAAGTACTGGCAGAAAGTCTGGCAGTACGAAAAAAAATAAATGACTTTATTTTTTTAAAATATATATTCAGCAGTGATGGATCCCCCCTTAGCCCCCAACCTTCCTGATCCCCCCCAAACAGCTCTCTAACCCCCCCCGTTACCTATTTGCACCCATCTTGGGTACTGGCAGCTGTCTGCCAGTACCCAGTTTGCCATATAATTAGTTTTCTGTAGTATAGCTGCCCCCCCACCCCTCCCAGATCCATTAGATAAAATTTACCAACTCCCCCCCCCTTCCTCAATTACAATTTAAATGTTCCATAGTGTAGCAGTCCCACCCGCTCCAGCCCCAGTACGTGCTCCCGGTGCCCCTGCGCATGATCCCGCCCCCCTCTGACCTATTTCCCCCAGCAATGGGCCGTCACCCGCCTCCCTGCAATGGCTCCCACCCACCAACGATCGGCACCATCACTGGTCGATGCAGAGTGGCCCTCTCTGCATCGGTGGGTAAAAAAGGTATTGTAGTGATGCCTCAATATCGAGGCATCACTGCAATATCTTGAAAGCATCTGGAAGCGATCACGATCACTTCCACAGCTTGAAACCCCAGAGGACGTGTCAGGCACGTCCTTGGTCCTTAAAGGGACACTGGACCCAAATTTTTTATTTTGTGATTCAGATAGAGCAGCAATTTTAAGCAACTTTCTAATTTACTCCTATTATCAATTTTTCTTCATTCTCTTGCTATCTTTATTTGAAAAAGAAGGCATCTAAACTTGTTTTGGTTCAGATCCTTGGACAGCACAGAATTTATTCACCAATCAGCAAAAACCCAGGCTGTGCACAAAAAATGGGCCGGCATCTAAACTTGCATTCTTGCTTTTCAAATAAAGATACCAAGAGAATGAAGAAAATTTGATGATAGGAGTAAATTAGAAAGTTGCTTAAATTGCATGCTCTATCTGAATCACAAAAGAAAAAACATTTGGGTTCAGTGTGCCTTTAAGGGTATTTTTTTGTAGGACGTGCCTGACACGTCCTTGGTCGACAAGGGGGGCACATTTTACATTACACTGTCCATTTAAAGTTAGATCCAGAGCAGCAAAGCACTGACCACTCACCAACAAGGTTCCAGTAGTGCACTGCTGCTACGAGCCTACCTAGGTATCCATTTTTAAAAAAAAGATATCAAGAGAACTAAGTACATTTGATAATGGAAGTCATTTGAAAGTCTCTTAAAATGACATGCTGTATACATGAAAGATTATATTCTGACATTCATGTCCCTTTAAGGTGTAGATTATATCTGGAAACTGTATTTACAATGCTTTAATACCCCTTAAAGTCTGCTGACACTTTTGTAGATGAATGAAGTAATCTACCGTTTATAAACAAAGGTCTCAGGGTCCTGCTAAACGTAACAAACACGGCCACCCTGAGACCTCTACAATATAAGGGTTGTTTAGGAAACCATTGCTAGGTAAGTCTGATGAGCTCCTTGATGATCAGTAATCTACCGTTTATAAACAAAGGTCTCAGGGTCCTGCTAAACGTAACAAACAGGGCCACCCTGAGACCTCTACAATACAAGGTTTGTTTAGGAAACCATTGCTAGGTAAGTCTGATGAGCTCCTTGATGATAAGTAATCTACCCTTTATAAACAAATGTTTCAGGGTCCTGCTAAACGTAACAAACACGGCCACCCTGAGACCTCTACAATACAAGGTTTGTTTAGGAAACCATTGCTAGGTAAGTCTAATGAGCTCCTTGATGATAAGTAATCTACCCTTTATAAACAAATGTTTCAGGGTCCTGCTAAACGTAACAAACACGGCCACCCTGAGACCTCTACAATACAAGGTTTGTTTAGGAAACCATTGCTAGGTAAGTCTAATGAGCTCCTTGATGATAAGTAATCTACCGTTTATAAACAAAGGTCTCAGGGTCCTGCTAAACGTAACAAACACGGCCACCCTGAGACCTCTACAATATAAGGTTTGTTTAGGAAACCATTGCTAGGTAAGTCTGATGAGCTCCTTGATGATCAGTAATCTACCCTTTATAAACAAATGTTTCAGGGTCCTGTTAAACGTAACAAACACGGCCACCCTGAGACCTCTACAATACAAGGTTTGTTTAGGAAACCATTGCTAGGTAAGTCTAATGAGCTCCTTGATGATAAGTAATCTACCGTTTATAAACAAAGGTCTCAGGGTCCTGCTAAACGTAACAAACACGGTCACCCTGAGACCTCTACAATACAAGGTTTGTTTAGGAAACCATTGCTAGGTAAGTCTAATGAGCTCCGTGATGATAAGTAATCTACCCTTTATAAACAAATGTTTCAGGGTCCTGCTAAACGTAACAAACACGGCCACCCTGAGACCTCTACAATACAAGGTTTGTTTAGGAAACCATTGCTAGGTAAGTCTAATGAGCTCCTTGATGATAAGTAATCTACCCTTTATAAACAAATGTTTCAGGGTCCTGCTAAACGTAGCAAACACGGCCACCCTGAGACCTCTACAATACAAGGTTTGTTTAGGAAACCATTGCTAGGTAAGTCTAATGAGCTCCTTGATGATAAGTAATCTACCCTTTATAAACAAATGTTTCAGGGTCCTGCTAAACGTAACAAACACGGTCACCCTGAGACCTCTACAATACAAGGTTTGTTTAGGAAACCATTGCTAGGTAAGTCTAATGAGCTCCTTGATGATAAGTAATCTACCGTTTATAAACAAAGGTCTCAGGGTCCTGCTAAACGTAACAAACACGGTCACCCTGAGACCTCTACAATACAAGGTTTGTTTAGGAAACCATTGCTAGGTAAGTCTAATGAGCTCCTTGATGATAAGTAATCTACCCTTTATAAACAAATGTTTCAGGGTCCTGCTAAACGTAACAAACACGGCCACCCTGAGACCTCTACAATACAAGGTTTGTTTAGGAAACCATTGCTAGGTAAGTCTAATGAGCTCCTTGATGATAAGTAATCTACCCTTTATAAACAAATGTTTCAGGGTCCTGCTAAACGTAACAAACACGGTCACCCTGAGACCTCTACAATACAAGGTTTGTTTAGGAAACCATTGCTAGGTAAGTCTAATGAGCTCCTTGATGATAAGTAATCTACCCTTTATAAACAAATGTTTCAGGGTCCTGCTAAACGTAACAAACACGGCCACCCTGAGACCTCTACAATACAAGGTTTGTTTAGGAAACCATTGCTAGGTAAGTCTGATGAGCTCCTTGATGATAAGTAATCTACCCTTTATAAACAAATGTTTCAGGGTCCTGCTAAACGTAACAAACACGGTCACCCTGAGACCTCTACAATACAAGGTTTGTTTAGGAAACCATTGCTAGGTAAATCTGATGAGCTCCTTGATGATCAGTAATCTACCGTTTATAAACAAAGGTCTCAGGGTCCTGCTAAACGTAACAAACACGGCCACCCTGAGACCTCTACAATATAAGGTTTGTTTAGGAAACCATTGCTAGGTAAGTCTGATGAGCTCCTTGATGATAAGTAATCTACCGTTTATAAACAAAGGTCTCAGGGTCCTGCTAAACGTAACAAACACGGCCACCCTGAGACCTCTACAATATAAGGTTTGTTTAGGAAACCATTGCTAGGTAAATCTGATGAGCTCCTTGATGATCAGTAATCTACCGTTTATAAACAAAGGTCTCAGGGTCCTGCTAAACGTAACAAACACGGCCACCCTGAGACCTCTACAATATAAGGTTTGTTTAGGAAACCATTGCTAGGTAAGTCTGATGAGCTCCTTGATGATCAGTAATCTACCGTTTATAAACAAAGGTCTCAGGGTCCTGCTAAACGTAACAAACACGGCCACCCTGAGACCTCTACAATATAAGGTTTGTTTAGGAAACCATTGCTAGGTAAGTCTGATGAGCTCCTTGTTGATAATAAAAAACCCATAAACCTTCTTGCAATAAGAGACTTTATACATCGACTAACTGACCATGTTTCCCTTTACAGAGCTGATTAATTATATTAGGCCAGATAGGATGGCTTCCTTTCACAGGCAGAAGGGCATACATTTATCTGAGACTGAATTTATACATAGAGATTATTGCAGCGTCTTATAATAATTAATGGTAGGACAGCGAGGGTGATGACAGATGACTTCTCTTCAATTCAGTAAATCAATCAAGCCTGAAAACGATCTCTAAGAATGCAGAAGGAAATGGTATCCTCCTTATATTAGGTATCTCACTGCCTCTGTGCTCGGCCACTCAAGATCTTAACGCGCTGACATTGCAATGAGCGCAAACTTCTTTATGTGCGTACACCTATTAAGGAGAGCAATACTAAACTGATGTAATCTTGCAGCAGGCAAGTGTCTTCTTAAAATCTGGAGCCTAGTTAATGGCTTTCCCCCCAAATTTGGGAGCTTAAAGAGACACTTAAATCAAAATTAAACTGTCATGATTCAGATAGAGCAGCAATTTTAAACAACTTTCCAGTTTACTTCCATTAATAAAATGTGCACAGTCTTTTTATATTTAATCTTTTTAAGTCACCAGCTCCTACTGAGCATGTGCAAGAATTCACAGAATATACGTAAATGCATTTGTGATTGGCTGATGGCTGTTACATGGTATGTGTATGCATTTGTAATTGGCTGATGGCTGTCACATGGTACGTGTATGCATTTGTGATTGGCTGATGGCTGTCACATGGTACGTGTATGCATTTGTGATTGGCTGATGGCTGTCACATGGTACAGGAGGAGTGGAAAAAGACAGAACTTTGAAAATTGTCAGAAAAAAAATCTACTGCTCATTTGAAGTTCAAACTAAGTGCCATTGCATTGTCTTTTTTATTGTGCGCTTGTTTATGTAAATCTTCTGTATATATACTGGACATGCACACACATGTAAACAGGTCTCAGTCTTTATTGTAGATCCTTTAATGCCTCTGAATTCAGAAGAATCGCAGTATAAGAATTAGAATAATACCATGGTGTAAACAACGCACACGTTATCCAGCTACTTCTAGAAGGTAGGCCTCGTACTTACATCTCTGCCTTCTACCAAATCATTTATTAGAATGCCACGCTAAACTAAAACAGACTCCCCGTACACAATGTCCCTATGGAAATAAGCCCTCCCTCTGTCACCAAATCAGAGAAGGGTCTAGCAAGGCAGAAATGATTACTTAGTGTAGAATCAAAGACAGAACACACTTCATTTTAGGACAAAACATTTTATTTTATCAGTTTAATATTATACATCCTTCACAAATTTATTTATTCATTTTACAGTCTCATACTTCATTTAAAATGTATTCTTTTATCTCCTATTTCTTCCCTAGAACAGAAGGCGGGCTTAACCCCTATTCTGCCAGACTTACCTATACATGGCTGGGTCAACTGGCAGCAAAAGCGTTAAGTTTCCTGTAAATGAGGTAACATTTCACAGTACAATTTTTCTTCAAGTTTGTTTTTTGTTTTGTTTTGTTTTATTAAAGAACTAAATTTGTAAGTTTATGTTTTATTTTTTTGTTAACATAAAAAAGTAGGAAAAAAAATTCTTTACAAAGGGGTTCCCTCAGACAAAGAAAATAAGATGGTTCACTGACATTCTGGTCTGTCTGGTCAAAATACGCTTGTTAAAAAAACGAGTAGTGAGGAACAGGGTATGCTGGGAATTTCATAACTGGTAACAGAACCATTCTCTTGGGGATACCTAAAGAAAGAAGAGAGGAAGGACCAAGGTATGAGTTCTCTTGTGCCTCTTCTAGGTGGGAAATATTAAACACACGCACAATTACATCCTTCAAGAAGTCAGTGCGAACATGGAGTTTTAACCCAAAGCAGACAAAACGAAATAGACTGCTGTATTTTCAGAATCTATATTATTTGTAAAAACATATTGACGTTATTTTGCTTTTTATCACATGATATATATAACATTATTGACATTTGATATATTATTATTTCATTTATTGATATTATTTACTTCCATTTGCAAAGACAAAACTGTTTGTGCACGAAGGTTGTCATTAAAGGGACGTTGTACACTAGATTTTTCTTTGCATAAATTTGTTGTGATGTATAGTTCTGCTTATTTTTAAATAACATTGTAGGACTCCTAACCACTCCCCAAAGTTTAAGATGTATACAGACTTCACATTGCTTCTGTTTGTATAATAGGTCTATTCATATGCAGGGAAGGGGGAATGTTCTGCTATCAGCCACTTTCAGTGGGTGTTCCAGACTAATCTCAGCAACAGTGCTAAATTGGGATCTTCAAATAAAGTTTTTAAAAGGATTTATACTGGATTTTTATATCAGTATCTGTGCATATTATTCTTTATAATAGTGTATATTACATGCAGTTAAATGAAAATTGGTGTACACTGTCCCTTTAATTATAGGGAACATGAAGGTTTTCCATTGATGAATTGCTTGTTAACGTTTATATAATGTATAAAAGGTAAAATTTTATGAATATTTATATTATTCAATTATTGCCTTAAATCGCTGAAGTATATATATATATATACACACACACAAATATATACTGTATATATACATACATATATATTTATGCCTTTAATAAAACAAGCTGGTATGCAAAAGCAGACAACTAAAAGGGGCGGCCAGTGCTTTGTGTTCAGCGAATAGGAAAGAGAGGGAAAGATGCTGGAATTTGCAATATATTTATGAGGATTCTCCCATTGTTGCATTGTTCCAGTAATCTAGGATTTTTTTTAAAAATCTTTGCAAAGTTTTTTGAGTTCACCATTGCTTATGTTAAATGTAATAACACAAATTGTATGCGTTCTTTGCTCTAAAACATTCAACAGATAACGTATGATCTACAATCCACGCGCACAACCTACAAAACTGTGATTTAATTCCAGTTTTATGTAGGATTCTTATTAATCTAAACCTGTTAATAAATTCTCAGAAGATACAACAGCTATATAGGAATGTGCTTTCCTGGCATGTCATGGAGAGGTTAATACATTGTATTATTATGTAAAAATATCCAAAGTCTCAGTCCTCACAGCCTCTTATGGAAAAGCATGACTTCCAACTGCAAATGCGCCTGTAGCTCTCATAATGACTTAATAAAAAGTATTATTGGTGTAACAGCGCTAATGAACTGACACCTTGTGCTGCCGGTGTAACAGCGCTAATGAACTGACACCTTGTGCTGCCGGTGTAACAGCGCTAATGAACTGACACCTTGTGCTGCCGGTGTAACAGCGCTAATGAACTGACACCTTGTGCTGCCGGTGTAACAGCGCTAATGAACTGACACCTTGTGCTGCCGGTGTAACAGCGCTAATGAAATGACACCTTGTACTGCTGGTGTAACAGCGCTAATGAACTGACACCTTGTGCTGCCGGTGTAACAGCGCTAATGAACTGACACCTTGTGCTGCCGGTGTAACAGCGCTAATGAACTGACACCTTGTACTGCTGGTGTAACAGCGCTAATGAACTGACACCTTGTGCTGCCGGTGTAACAGCGCTAATGAACTGACACCTTGTGCTGCTGGTGTAACAGCGCTAATGAACTGACACCTTGTGCTGCCGGTGTAACAGCGCTAATGAACTGACACCTTGTGCTGCCGGTGTAACAGCGCTAATGAACTGACACCTTGTGCTGCCGGTGTAACAGCGCTAATGAACTGACACCGTGTGCTGCCGGTGTAACAGCGCTAATGAACTGACACCTTGTGCTGCCGGTGTAACAGCGCTAATGAACTGACACCTTGTGCTGCCGGTGTAACAGCGCTAATGAACTGACACCTTGTGCTGCCGGTGTAACAGCGCTAATGAAATGACACCTTGTACTGCTGGTGTAACAGCGCTAATGAACTGACACCTTGTGCTGCCGGTGTAACAGCGCTAATGAACTGACACCTTGTGCTGCCGGTGTAACAGCGCTAATGAACTGACACCTTGTGCTGCCGGTGTAACAGCGCTAATGAACTGACACCTTGTGCTGCCGGTGTAACAGCGCTAATGAACTGACACCTTGTACTGCCGGTGTAACAGCGCTAATGAACTGACACCTTGTGCTGCTGGTGTAACAGCGCTAATGAACTGACACCTTGTGCTGCCGGTGTAACAGCGCTAATGAACTGACACCTTGTGCTGCTGGTGTAACAGCGCTAATGAACTGACACCGTGTGCTGCTGGTGTAACAGCGCTAATGAACTGACACCTTGTGCTGCCGGTGTAACAGCGCTAATGAACTGACACTTTGTACTGCCGGTGTAACAGCGCTAATGAACTGACACCTTGTGCTGCCGGTGTAACAGCGCTAATGAACTGACACCTTGTGCTGCTGGTGTAACAGCGCTAATGAACTGACACCTTGTGCTGCCGGTGTAACAGCGCTAATGAACTGACACCTTGTGCTGCCGGTGTAACAGCGCTAATGAACTGACACCTTGTGCTGCCGGTGTAACAGCGCTAATGAACTGACACCTTGTACTGCCGGTGTAACAGCGCTAATGAACTGACACCTTGTGCTGCCGGTGTAACAGCGCTAATGAACTGACACCTTGTGCTGCCGGTGTAACAGCGCTAATGAACTGACACCTTGTGCTGCCGGTGTAACAGCGCTAATGAACTGACACCTCGTGCTGCCGGTGTAACAGCGCTAATGAACTGACACCTTGTGCTGCCGGTGTAACAGCGCTAATGAACTGACACCTTGTACTGCCGGTGTAACAGCGCTAATGAACTGACACCTTGTGCTGCCGGTGTAACAGCGCTAATGAACTGACACCCTGTGCTGCCGGTGTAACAGCGCTAATGAACTGACACCTTGTGCTGCCGGTGTAACAGCGCTAATGAACTGACACCTTGTGCTGCCGGTGTAACAGCGCTAATGAACTGACACCTTGTGCTGCCGGTGTAACAGCGCTAATGAACTGACACCTCGTGCTGCCGGTGTAACAGCGCTAATGAACTGACACCTCGTGCTGCCGGTGTAACAGCGCTAATGAACTGACACCTTGTGCTGCCGGTGTAACAGCGCTAATGAACTGACACCTTGTGCTGCCGGTGTAACAGCGCTAATGAACTGACACCTTGTGCTGCCGGTGTAACAGCGCTAATGAACTGACACCTTGTACTGCCGGTGTAACAGCGCTAATGAACTGACACCTTGTGCTGCCGGTGTAACAGCGCTAATGAACTGACACCCTGTGCTGCCGGTGTAACAGCGCTAATGAACTGACACCTTGTGCTGCCGGTGTAACAGCGCTAATGAACTGACACCTTGTGCTGCTGGTGTAACAGCGCTAATGAACTGACACCGTGTGCTGCTGGTGTAACAGCGCTAATGAACTGACACCTTGTGCTGCCGGTGTAACAGCGCTAATGAACTGACACCGTGTGCTGCTGGTGTAACAGCGCTAATGAACTGACACCTTGTGCTGCTGGTGTAACAGCGCTAATGAACTGACACCGTGTGCTGCTGGTGTAACAGCGCTAATGAACTGACACCTTGTGCTGCCGGTGTAACAGCGCTAATGAACTGACACTTTGTACTGCCGGTGTAACAGCGCTAATGAACTGACACCTTGTGCTGCCGGTGTAACAGCGCTAATGAACTGACACCTTGTGCTGCTGGTGTAACAGCGCTAATGAACTGACACCTTGTGCTGCCGGTGTAACAGCGCTAATGAACTGACACCTTGTGCTGCCGGTGTAACAGCGCTAATGAACTGACACCTTGTGCTGCCGGTGTAACAGCGCTAATGAACTGACACCTTGTACTGCCGGTGTAACAGCGCTAATGAACTGACACCTTGTGCTGCCGGTGTAACAGCGCTAATGAACTGACACCTTGTACTGCCGGTGTAACAGCGCTAATGAACTGACACCTTGTGCTGCTGGTGTAACAGCGCTAATGAACTGACACTGTGTGCTGCTGGTGTAACAGCGCTAATGAACTGACACCTTGTGCTGCTGGTGTAACAGCGCTAATGAACTGACACCGTGTGCTGCTGGTGTAACAGCGCTAATGAACTGACACCTTGTGCTGCCGGTGTAACAGCGCTAATGAACTGACACTTTGTACTGCCGGTGTAACAGCGCTAATGAACTGACACCTTGTGCTGCCGGTGTAACAGCGCTAATGAACTGACACCTTGTGCTGCTGGTGTAACAGCGCTAATGAACTGACACCTTGTGCTGCCGGTGTAACAGCGCTAATGAACTGACACCTTGTGCTGCCGGTGTAACAGCGCTAATGAACTGACACCTTGTGCTGCCGGTGTAACAGCGCTAATGAACTGACACCTTGTGCTGCCGGTGTAACAGCGCTAATGAACTGACACTTTGTACTGCCGGTGTAACAGCGCTAATGAACTGACACCTTGTGCTGCTGGTGTAACAGCGCTAATGAACTGACACCTTGTGCTGCCGGTGTAACAGCGCTAATGAACTGACACCTTGTGCGGCCGGTGTAACAGCGCTAATGAACTGACACCTTGTGCTGCCGGTGTAACAGCGCTAATGAACTGACACCTTGTGCTGCCGGTGTAACAGCGCTAATGAACTGACACCTTGTGCTGCCGGTGTAACAGCGCTAATGAACTGACACCTTGTGCTGCCGGTGTAACAGCGCTAATGAACTGACACCTTGTGCTGCCGGTGTAACAGCGCTAATGAACTGACACCGTGTGCTGCCGGTGTAACAGCGCTAATGAACTGACACCGTGTGCTGCCGGTGTAACAGCGCTAATGAACTGACACCTTGTGCTGCCGGTGTAACAGCGCTAATGAACTGACACCTTGTGCTGCTGGTGTAACAGCGCTAATGAACTGACACTTTGTACTGCCGGTGTAACAGCGCTAATGAACTGACACCTTGTGCTGCTGGTGTAACAGCGCTAATGAACTGACACCTTGTGCTGCCGGTGTAACAGCGCTAATGAACTGACACCTTGTGCTGCCGGTGTAACAGCGCTAATGAACTGACACCTTGTGCTGCCGGTGTAACAGCGCTAATGAACTGACACCTTGTGCTGCCGGTGTAACAGCGCTAATGAACTGACACCTTTGTACTGCCGGTGTAACAGCGCTAATGAACTGACACCTTGTGCTGCCGGTGTAACAGCGCTAATGAACTGACACCTTGTGC
Source organism: Bombina bombina (assembly GCF_027579735.1). Taxonomy (NCBI): domain Eukaryota; kingdom Metazoa; phylum Chordata; class Amphibia; order Anura; family Bombinatoridae; genus Bombina; species Bombina bombina. Next base: position 157,712,450 of record NC_069510.1, read on the forward strand.
TGCCGGTGTAACAGCGCTAATGAACTGACACCTTGTGCTGCCGGTGTAACAGCGCTAATGAACTGACACCTTGTGCTGCCGGTGTAACAGCGCTAATGAACTGACACCTTGTGCTGCCGGTGTAACAGCGCTAATGAACTGACACCTTGTGCTGCCGGTGTAACAGCGCTAATGAACTGACACCTTGTGCTGCCGGTGTAACAGCGCTAATGAACTGACACCTTGTGCTGCTGGTGTAACAGCGCTAATGAACTGACACCTTGTGCTGCCGGTGTAACAGCGCTAATGAACTGACACCTTGTACTGCTGGTGTAACAGCGCTAATGAACTGACACCTTGTGCTGCCGGTGTAACAGCGCTAATGAACTGACACCTTGTGCTGCCGGTGTAACAGCGCTAATGAACTGACACCTTGTGCTGCTGGTGTAACAGCGCTAATGAACTGACACTTTGTGCTGCCGGTGTAACAGCGCTAATGAACTGACACTTTGTGCTGCCGGTGTAACAGCGCTAATGAACTGACACCTTGTGCTGCTGGTGTAACAGCGCTAATGAAATGACACCTTGTACTGCTGGTGTAACAGCGCTAATGAAATGACACCTTGTGCTGCCGGTGTAACAGTGCTAATGAACTGACACCTTGTGCTGCCGGTGTAACAGCGCTAATGAACTGACACCTTGTGCTGCCGGTGTAACAGCGCTAATGAAATGACACCTTGTACTGCTGGTGTAACAGCGCTAATGAAATGACACCTTGTGCTGCCGGTGTAACAGCGCTAATGAACTGACACCTCGTGCTGCCGGTGTAACAGCGCTAATGAACTGACACCTTGTACTGCCGGTGTAACAGCGCTAATGAACTGACACCTTGTGCTGCCGGTGTAACAGCGCTAATGAACTGACACCTTGTGCTGCCGGTGTAACAGCGCTAATGAACTGACACCTTGTGCTGCTGGTGTAACAGCGCTAATGAACTGACACCGTGTGCTGCTGGTGTAACAGCGCTAATGAACTGACACCGTGTGCTGCCGGTGTAACAGCGCTAATGAACTGACACCTTGTGCTGCCGGTGTAACAGCGCTAATGAACTGACACCTTGTGCTGCTGGTGTAACAGCGCTAATGAACTGACACCTTGTGCTGCCGGTGTAACAGCGCTAATGAACTGACACCTTGTGCTGCCGGTGTAACAGCGCTAATGAACTGACACCTTGTGCTGCCGGTGTAACAGCGCTAATGAACTGACACCTTGTGCTGCCGGTGTAACAGCGCTAATGAACTGACACCTTGTGCTGCTGGTGTAACAGCGCTAATGAACTGACACCTTGTGCTGCCGGTGTAACAGCGCTAATGAACTGACACCTCGTGCTGCCGGTGTAACAGCGCTAATGAAGTGACACCGTGTGCTGCTGGTGTAACAGCGCTAATGAACTGACACCTTGTACTGCCGGTGTAACAGCGCTAATGAACTGACACCGTGTGCTGCTGGTGTAACAGCGCTAATGAACTGACACCCTGTGCTGCCGGTGTAACAGCGCTAATGAACTGACACCTTGTGCTGCTGGTGTAACAGCGCTAATGAACTGACACCTTGTACTGCCGGTGTAACAGCGCTAATGAACTGACACCTTGTGCTGCCGGTGTAACAGCGCTAATGAACTGACACCTTGTGCTGCTGGTGTAACAGCGCTAATGAACTGACACCTTGTACTGCCGGTGTAACAGCGCTAATGAACTGACACCTTGTGCTGCCGGTGTAACAGCGCTAATGAACTGACACCCTGTGCTGCCGGTGTAACAGCGCTAATGAACTGACACCTTGTGCTGCCGGTGTAACAGCGCTAATGAACTGACAGCGCTAATGAACTGACACCTTGTGCTGCCGGTGTAACAGCGCTAATGAACTGACACCTTGTACTGCCGGTGTAACAGCGCTAATGAACTGACAGCGCTAATGAACTGACACCTTGTGCTGCCGGTGTAACAGCGCTAATGAACTGACACCTTGTACTGCCGGTGTAACAGCGCTAATGAACTGACACCTTGTGCTGCCGGTGTAACAGCGCTAATGAACTGACACCCTGTGCTGCCGGTGTAACAGCGCTAATGAACTGACACCTTGTGCTGCTGGTGTAACAGCGCTAATGAACTGACACCTTGTGCTGCCGGTGTAACAGCGCTAATGAACTGACACCTCGTGCTGCCGGTGTAACAGCGCTAATGAAGTGACACCGTGTGCTGCTGGTGTAACAGCGCTAATGAACTGACACCATGTGCTGCCGGTGTAACAGCGCTAATGAACTGACACCATGTACTGCTCGTGTAACAGCGCTAATGAACTGACACCTTGTGCTGCCGGTGTAACAGCGCTAATGAGATTGGAGACACATATATATACATGTCTAAAGATGCATTTGTGTATGTATGTATATATATAGATAATGTATTTATATTTGTATATATGTATTTACAGACATATATACACATATAAACACATAAACATATATAAGTGCATTAGAGCCCTTTGCCATTAAGTAGATGAAAATATATATATATATGCAATATTCATATTTAATAAAGATTGTATGTATTTACTATAAATATTTTACATTTGCTAATGTGAATATGCTATGTTGTTTGTGCGATCTTGGGTGTTAAAATTAAAATCTTAGTGGAATTTCCATGATCGTAAAAAAAACAAAAAAATACCACGCCACTTGTAATCTAGCTGTAAATGTGGCTCAAGCAAAATAGTAGAAAGAAATTTGTGCAGTATACGTACCATAGGCAGGGGCTGCAGCACTGTACGGGTATGGGGCAGGGTAACCTGCAAGACATTTAAATAAATGAAAGATTATATTAAGTAACCCTTGGCAGTCAGTATGATGAACAGAAACAATTCAAGTGATGGTAAACTCCTTTTTAAAATCAGTATCGGAATGTTAATGATAATTTAGACGGAATTTCATTCATCAGTTGCGCTATAACTTACTTTTTAATATAGATATGAAATTAAAATACCTCGCACTCCGCCGCCCACTTCAAAAGTATTTTTTTCTGTAAACTAATGGTTGGAATTGTTGTCTAATCCGTGCTCTAGCAACAACAAAAGTGCCATATGGGGAGAGCGCAGATTGGACAACAATTCAAACCTTTTAGCTCACAGAAAAATTGACTTTTGAAGTGGGCAGTGGAGTTCGGGGAATTCTAATTTCATATCTATATTACAAAGTAAGTTATAGCGCAAATTAATTACAACTGATTAACTCCATCAAATCTATCACTAACATTCCGCGCATCTGATTTTAAAAAGGGGAAAGTTTAACATCACTTTAAAGGGCCATGATACCCAAATGTTGAAGCACATGAAAGTGATGATCGTAGCTGTAAAAAGCTGACTAGAAAATATCACCTGAACATCGCCCCACTGCAAAGAGACGTAAGCGGACAGTCAGGATGCTTGTGACAAGCTAGTCATGTCATTTTACTAAGTGAGTTCTGTTAAATCTCATGAGATCACAGCAAAGGAAAACCATGACCTCAGGCTATTGTGGTGTTTTTTTTTCAACTTGCAGCTGAAGTATAACTGTTTACACAGCACTTACTCTGGTGAGCTGAAGAAATCTTAAGGTAAAATATCTTCCTTTCTCTTTTGTTCAGGTGATATTTTCTTGTCAGCTTTTACAGTTATACTGAATCTCTTTCCCTTTAAGTATACATGCATATAAATAGGTTACTCAGACCTTAAAACAACCCACGGGAATATAGAATATTTATAGGTTATGGATAGGCGAATTCATAGAGGAACATGCTCTTTACAGTATATATAAACTATTTTCCAGTAGTACTGCCTTTCTGTAATAACAGATTTCTCTGCACTTCATTGTTTCCTGTAAAACTGGCCATTGTGATAAGTAATGACAGACCTAGGGGTGCAGCCTTATTACCTGGGGTGATGTATCCGGGTGCAGCTGTAGCGCCAACAAATGCCCCTCGCGCTAGTGCCACTCGCCCTCTTCCTCTAGCTGCCTGAACAGCGGCTGACACAGCTGTGCTGACTACTCCTTTAGTCTGAGACCATGAAAAACAGAAAACATTTGAGATGTGAGGGGAGAAACTGTGTTTCACTACATACAGACACAGACACTGGGGGAAATGTACCAAGCTATCTTAGAGGTAGTGTGTGTGTGTATGGATATATACAGTTTATGTGTGTGTGTGTATATATATATATATTTATATGTGTGTATATGTGTTTGCGTGTATATGTATGTGTGTTTTTGTATGTGTGTGTGATTTGTGTATATATGTGTATTTTGTGTACGTGTGTATATGTGTAAGTATGTATGTGTATATGTGTTTGCGTGTATATGTATGTGTGTGTGTGATCTGTGTATATTTTGTGTACGTGTGTATGTGTAAGTATGTGTGTGTATATGTGTGTATATTTGTATATGTGTGTATTTTGAGTGTGTGTGTACGTGTGTATATGTGTTTGCGTGTATATGTATGTGTGTGTGTGATTTGTGTATATTTTGTGTACGTGTGTATATGTGTAAGTATGTATGTGTATATGTTTTTGTGTGTATATGTTTTGTGTGTGTATATTTTGTGTGTGTGTACGTGTGTGTATGTGTTTGCGTGTATATGTATGTGTGTGATTTGTGTATATGTGTGTATTTTGTGTACGTGTGTATATGTTTTTGTGTGTGTATATGTGTATATGTGTGTGTACGTGTGTATATGTGTTTGCGTGTATATGTATGTGTGTTTTTGTATGTGTGTGTGATTTGTGTATATATGTGTATTTTGTGTACGTGTGTATATGTGTAAGTATGTATGTGTATATGTTTTTGTGTGTATATGTTTTGTGTGTGGGTGTATATGTGTGTGTCTATTTGTATGTGTGTGTATTTTGTGTGTGTGTATATGTGTAAGTATGCGTGTGTATATGTTTTGTGTGTGTATATGTGTGTGTATATTTGTATATGTGTGTATTTTGTGTGTGTGTATATGTGTAAGTATGCGTGTGTATATGTTTTGTGTGTGTATATGTGTGTGTATATTTGTATATGTGTGTATTTTGTGTGTGTGTATATGTGTAAGTATGCGTGTGTATATGTTTTGTGTGTGTATATGTGTGTATTTTGTGTGTGTGTAAGTGTGTATATGTGTTTGCGTGTATATGTATGTGTGTTTTTGTATGTGTGTGTGTGATTTGTGTATATGTGTGTATTTTGTGTACGTGTGTATATATGTAAGTATGTGTGTGTATATGTTTTTGTGTGTATATGTTTTGTGTGTGTATATTTGTATATGTGTGTACGTGTGTATATGTGTTTGCGTGTATATGTATGTGTGTGTGTGTGATTTGTGTATATGTGTGTATTTTGTGTATGTGTAAGTATGTGTGTTTTTGTATGTGTGTGTGTGATTTGTGTATATGTGTGTATTTTGTGTATGTGTAAGTATGTGTGTTTTTGTATGTGTGTGTGTGATTTGTGTATATGTGTGTATTTTGTGTACGTGTGTATATATGTAAGTATGTGTGTGTATATGTTTTGTGTGTGTATATGTGTGTGTATATTTGTATATGTGTGTGTAAGTGTGTATATGTGTTTGCGTGTATATGTATGTGTCGGTGTGTGTGTGATTTGTGTATATGTGTGTATTTTGTGTATGTGTGTATATGTGTAAGTATGTATGTGTATATGTTTTTGTGTGTGTGTATATGTGTGTGTATATTTGTATATGTGTGTATGTGTATATGTTTTTGTGTATATGTGTGTGTATATTTGTATATGGGTATATTTTGAGTGTGTATGTACGTGTGTATATGTGTTTGCGTGTATATGTATGTGTGTTTTTGTATGTGTGTGATTTGTGTATATGTGTGTATTTTGTGTACGTGTGTATATGTGTAAGTATGTATGTGTATATGTTTTTGTGTGTGTATATGTGTATATATTTTGTGTGTATATGTGTGTGTATATATGTATATGTGTGTATTTTGTGTGTGTGTGTACGTGTGTATATGTGCAAGTATGTATGTGTATATGTTTTGTGTGTGTATGTGTTTTTGTGTTTGTATGTGTGTGTATGCGTATGTTTTGTGTGTGTGTATATGTATGTATGTTTTGTGTGTGTAATGCATATGTATATGTTTTTTGTGTGTGTATATATGTATGTGTATATCTTTTTGTGTGTATGAGCGTATGTACATGTAAATTATTTTAGAGTGTGTATGTTTTTTGTGTGTATGAGCGTGTGTACATGTGTGTGTGCGTATGTTTTTTGTGTGTATATGTATATTTTGTATGTATGCTTTGTGTGTGTAATGCATATATATATGTTTTTTGTGTGTATATGTATATTTTGTATGTATGTTTTGTGTGTGTAATGCATACGTATATGTTTTTTTTGTGTGTATATATGTATGCGTATATATTTTTGTGTGTATGAGCGTGTGTACATGTGTGTGTGTATATGTTTTGTGTGTGTGTATGTGTTTTTGTGTTCGTATGTGTGTGTATGCTTTGTGTGTGCGTATGTTTTGTGTGTGTGTATATGTATGTTTTGTGTGTGTAATGCATATGTATATGTTTTTTGTGTGTATATGTATATTTTGTGTGTGTAATGCATATGTATATGTTTTTTGTGTGTATATGTATATTTTGTGTGTGTAATGCATATGTATATGTTTTTTGTGTGTGTATATATGTATGTGTATATCTTTTTGTGTGTATGAGCGTATGTACATGTAAATTATTTTAGAGTGTGTATGTTTTTTGTGTGTATGTGTGATTGTAAAAAAACAAAACAAAATATTAGCAACAAGTCAGAATGGTGAAGAGTCACATTTGGGGGGGGGGGTCATATCTGTTGTTACACAGATTTTGTAGGAACGTTTCTGTAGCAGAAGTGATTTGTTGTGAACATGCTGTCAAGCGTAAGTCTGCCCACATGGGTCTGACTCCTTATTGATCAGTGAGTGCCAATAAGAAGCAGCTCAGTGGGAAAGGATTTAACTACTGATATCAATGGTGCACTTCCAGCTCTGCAGCTAACAACTGGTTTAAACAGAGGCGTAACTAGAAACCACAGGGCCCAGGTGCAAGAATCTAAGAAGGGGCCCCACCACCACCACCCCTCCAAAAAAAAGGTGAATTTAATACATATTTTTTTTACATTTAACACAGAAAAAAAAGTGAATCAGATTACGTCTGCAAAAGGAGGTACCCTGTGCCCACAGTCTGTGAGATGGTGTGACCCCCCCATTACTGTATATAGTGACACTGTTTAACCCACCAGTACTATATAGTGAGTCAGTGACACAGTCTGTAATCTGCCGGTGAGATGGCCTGACCCTACCCGCCCCAGTACTTTATTAAGTGACCACAGTAGTCAGTGACATGGTCCACCCCCCCATACTGTATATAGTGGTACTGTATAGTGACACTGTTTACCCCCTGCCCCCCCCATGCTGTAGTAACAAGGTCTGTAATTTGCTGGTTCCACAAACATACACACACACACATACATGCATAAATACACACACAGTCACATACATACACACACACATATACATGCATAAATACACACAGTCACAAACACACACACACACATACATGCATAAATACACACACAGTCACATACATACACACAAACATACACACACACATGCATAAATACACACACAGTCACATACACACACACCATACACACACACAAACACCAATGGGTAAAACAGAAACACTAACCCCTGTAGTCATGTCACACTCACATGATATCAGTGCAGGCAGTGGTAGGTTAACATTTTTTATTTATAAAAAAATATATATATATATTTTTTATTAATCTGGGCCCCCACCCTCAGGGGCCCAGTCGCACCTGCGACCTCTGCACCCCCTGTAGTTTCGCCCCTGGGTTTAAAGGCAGCTGTGATAAACACACAATGAAGATTTCACTGTGCAATGTTACTGAGTTAACTGCTGGATATCTGATGTTCTTATATAGCACACCCTGACATTACAAGATTGTGTGTAGTGTTGCAATAAAATAACACACATGCCAGGTGTAAAAGCTTTTAGAATACATTAATATCTTGCTTGCTGCATTGTTTTTCAGTGGCCAAACTTAACCCACCACTTGCCTTACTCAGAGGAGCAAATCAGAACTAGTTACTGGAGTAGACTTGCCACTGTCAGTTTTTAGTAAATCTATCATTATTTTGCAGTATATTTCCTATAATACCTCAACCGAAGTCAATTAGGGACTGAAGAGTGAACTTCCGATTCTCAGAACTGAACAACCCACAATAATTACATTTAACCCCTTAGAGACGGCTGCTGTACAGGGTATGTCGCTGCTGCTTTGGTCCTGAAGGACAACGCATGCACCCTGTACAGTGACTGTTTAAAGTGTTGCAGGAAAACAGCGGCAAGACCACACTGTTTCTCCATGCTTCACCAGATATTGGCCCTTGGAGGCCACCCCAAGCAAGCAATTGTTGGGGCAGAGTATAACTGTGATCAAATGTCCATCACGGCTAAAAATCAAGGCAGTGACGGAACATGTCTATGATAACTTTATGCAATCACTCTCACTGTCACACTTGCTGGCAGCATTTTTACACCCAAAATGCCAAAAATTACTTCTCTCATTTACACATTGGAAAAACCGCTGTCCTTAAAGTGATAGTAAACTTTACATGTTTACAGGTCCGGAATCTAATCAATATTTAACAAGGACTTTAATTGATCACTTCTAATGAATATGCGCTGTAACTTACATTTTAATCTAGCGGTGCCATTCTAATACCCTGCACTCCTGCCGCCCACTTAAAAATTCATTTGTTTCACCTAGATTACGAGTTTTGCGTTGCGGCTTTTAACACTAAAAAAATGGCAATTTCAGTGTAAAAGCAGGAACGCACTATTGGGAGTCGTGTCGGTATAGCTATACTGCAAGCTTTGTAGCCTGTAACGCAACGTCAATCCCGCACTAAAAAAAAAATGACGTTGTTGTGTGGGATTTTCCATAGCGCCAGTATTGCAGGTTGTGCGGTGAGGCTAAAATGCTTGCGTTACAGCCTATACCGGCACGATCCATACCGCCGTTTAACAAAAATAAAGACCTGTCTCATAAAAACAGGGTGGGCCGTGGACTCATCGTATCTAAAAAACAAATTTATCAGGTAAGCATACATTTTCTTTTCTTTTTAAAGATACAATAAGTCCACAGATTTCATCCTTACTTGTGAGATACAATACTAAAGCTATAGTACACAGATGAAAGGGAGGGACAAGACAGGGAACCTAAACGGAAGGTACCACTGCTTGAAGAACCTTCCTCCCAAAAACAGCCTCAGATGAGACAAAGGTATCAAATTTGTAAAATTTAGAAAAAGTGTGAAGAGACGACCAAGTTGCAGCCTTGCAAATCTGTTCAACAGAAGCATCATCTTTGAATGCCCATGAGGAAGCCACAGCCCTAGTGGAATGAGCCGTTATTCTTTCAGGAGGCTGCTGTCCAGCAGTCTCATATGCAAAGCGGATGATACTCTTCAGCCAAAAAGAAAGAGAGGTAGCCGTAGCTTTCTGACCCCTACGTTTCCCTGAAAAAAACGACACACAATGAAGACGATTGACGAAAATCCTTAGTTGCCTGTAAGTAGAACTTCAAGTCACGAACCACGTCCAAATTATGTAACAGACACTCCTTCTTAGAAGAAGGATTAGGACACAGGGAAGGAACAACAATTTCCTGATTAATATTTTTATTTGAAACAACCTTAGGAAGAAAACCAGGTTTGGTTCGCAACACCACCTTATCCGAATGGAAAATAAGATAAGGAGAATCAAATTGTAATGCCGAAAGCTCAGAAACTCTGCGAGCAGAAGAAATAGCAATCAAAAATAAAACTTTCCAAGATAATAACTTAATATCTATGGAATGCATAGGTTTAAACGGAACCCCTAGAAGAACGTTAAGAACTAAATTCAAACTCCAAGGAGGAGCAATTTGTCTAAATACAGGCCTGATTCTAGTCAGAGCCTGACAAAAAGATTGAATATCTGGAACATCTGCCAGATGCTTGTGTAACAGAATAGATAAAGCAGAAATCTGTCCTTTTAAGGAACTTGCTGACAACCCTTTCTCCAATCCGTCTTAGAGAAAGGACAAAATCCTGGGAATCCTAACCCTACTCCATGAGTAGCTCTTGGATTCGCACCAATAAAGATATTTACGCCATATCTTATGGTAAATATTTCTAGTAACAGACTTACGTGCCTGGATCAAGGTATCAATGACCGCCTCAGAAAACCCACGCTTAGACAAAATTAAGCGTTCAATCTCCACGCAGTCAGCTGCAGAGAAACTAGATTCGGAAGATGGAAGGGTCCCTGAATGAGAAGGTGTTTCCTCAATGGGAGCCACGCAGGAGCGATGAGGATCACCGATGCCCTCTCCTGTTTGACTTGAGCAATCACCCGGGGAAGGAGAGCAAATGGAGGGAATACATAAGCTAGGTTGAAAGACCAAGGCACCGCCAAGGCATCTATCAGTTCGGCCTGAGGATTCCTGGACCCGTATCTTGGAAGCTTGGCATTCTGACGAGATGCCATGAGATCCAATTCCGGCCTGCCCCATCTTAGAATCAGGCTGGAGAATACTTCCGGATGGAGTTCCCATTCTCCCGGATAAAACGTCTGTCTGCTCAGAAAATCTGCTTCCCAGTTTTCCACCCCTGGGATGTAGATTGCCGACAGATGGCAAGAGTGAGACTCTGCCACTGTATTATCTTGGATACTTCTGTCATCACCAAGGAACTCCTGGTTCCTCCCTGATGATTGATGTAAGCAACCATCGTTATGTTTTCCGACTGGAACCTGATGAATCGGGCCAAAGCCAACTGAGGCCAAGCCTGAAGCGCATTGAAAATAGCTCTCAACTTTAGTATATTGATGGGAAGGAGAGACTCTGCCTGAGTCCACACACCATGAGCTCTCAGGGATTTCCAGACTGCTCCCCATCCTAGTAGGCTGGCGTCCGTTGTCACTATCACCCACGAGGGTCTGCGGAAGCACGTCCCCTGGGATAGATGATCCAGCGACAACCACCATAGAAGAGAGTCCCTCGTTTCCTAATCTAGATGAATTTGAGGAGACAAATCTGCAAAATCTCCATTCCACTGCCTGAGCATGCTCAGTTGCAGAGGCCTGAGGTGAAACCGAGCAAACGGAATGATGTCCATTGCCGCCACCATCAATCCAATGACCTCCATGCACTGAGCCACTGACGGCCGAGGATTGGACTGAAGGGCTCGGCCTTAATTCATGATTATTAACCTCATGACCTCTGTTTGAAAAATTTTCATGGATAGAGAGTCGATTAGAGTTCCCAAGAAGGGTACCCTTGTTTGTGGAATTAGCGAACTCTTTCCCATATTTATCTTCCACCCGTGAGTCCTCAGGAAGGAGAGAGCAAGGTCGGTGTGAGACTTTGCCAGCTGATGACGCCTGGATCAGAATATCGTCCAGATAAGGCGCCACTGCAATGCCCCACAGTCTTAGAACCGCCAGCAGAGACCACAGAAACTTTGTGAAAAATCTGGGTGCCGTGGCCAGACCGAAAGGAAGAGCCACAAACTGAAAATGTTTGCCCAGAAAGGCAAACCTCAGGAACTTGTTATGATCTCTGTGGATAGGAACATGAAGATATGCATCCTTGAGATCCACGGTAGTCATAAATTGACCCTCCTGGATCAATGGAAGAATGGTCCAAATAGTTTCCATCTTGAAGGATGGAACTCTGAGAAACTTGTTTAGACTTTTGAGGTCTAAAATAGGTCGGAACGTTCCCTCTTTTTTGGGAACTACAAAGAGATTTGAATAAAACCCCTGTCCCTGTATTGGAATGCGACATATCACTCCCATGGAATAGAGGTCTTCTACACAACGTAAGAACGCCTCTCTTTTTATCTGGTCTGCAGATAATCGAGAAAGAAGAAACCTTCCTCTGGGGAAAGAATTTTTGAACTCCAACTGATACCCCTGAGACACAATTTCTAGTGTCCAGGGATCCTGAACATCTCTTATCCAAGCCTGGACAAAGAGAGAAAGTCTGCCCCCTACTAGATCCGGTCCCGGATTGGGGGCCGACCCTTCATGTTGACTTGGTAGCAGCCGCAGGCTTCTTGGATTGTTTACCCCTGTTCCAAGACTGGTTGGGTCTCCAAGTGGACTTGGTTTGTGAATAATTCCCTTCCTGTTTAGTGGAAGAGGGAACTCCCTTGAAATTTCGAAAGGAACGAAAATTACTCTGTCGCCCTCTCTGTTTGGACTTTTTATCCTGAGGGAGGAGATGACCCTTGCCTCCCGTTATGTCGGAAATAATTTTGTTCAAGTCAGGCCCGAACAGGGTCTTCCCCTTGTAAGGAATAGCCAAAAGCTTAGACTTGGACGACACATCCGCAGACCAAGACTTTAAGCATAAAGCCCGATGTGCTAAGATGGCAAAACCCAAACTTTTTTCCGCCAATTTAGTAATCTGAAGAGAAGCATCCGTAATAAACAAATTAGCTAATTTAAGAGCTTTAATCCGATCCTGTATCTCTTCCAAAGGAGTCCGTGTCTTAAGAGACTCTTCTAGAGCATCAAACCAATAAGCAGCCGCACTGGTCACTGTAACAATACAGGCTGCCGGTTGCAAAAGGAATCCTTGGTGAATGTAAACCTTCTTAAGGAGACCCTCCAATTTCTTATCCATAGGGTCCTTCAAGGCACAACTACCCTCGATAGGAATAGAAGTCCATTTGGCCAGGGTAGAAATGGCTCCCTCTACTTTAGGGACCGTCTGCCAAGAATCCCTAATAGTGTCGGCTATAGGATATATCTTTTTAAACACAGGCAAAGGAGAGAAAGAAATGCCTGGTCTTTCCCATTCTTTTGTAATAATCTCCGAAGTCCTCTTAGGAACTGGGAAGACATCTGAGTAAGAAGGAACTTCAAAGTATCTGTCCAACTTACTCAATTTCTCTGGTGGAACCACTATTGAGTCACAGTCATCCAGAGTAACCAACACCTCCCTCAGTAATAAACGGAGGTGTTCAAGCTTAAACCTGAAGGAAACCACATCAGGATCAGTTAAGGGCAAAGCACTCCTTGATTCAGAAAGTTCACCCTCAGAGAGTACCTCCGTACTCTTCAACTCAGAACCCCGGGAGGGTACATCCGCAATCGCTACCACAGTATCAGAGGCAGAACTGACTACATAGTTGTCCCTTCTTGAACGCTTGCCGTGCGATATGAGAAGACTGGATAACGCATCAGAAAGTGTAGAGGACATCACTGCAGCAATGTCTTTTAATGTAAATGCTGCAGACACTGGTGAAATACATGACCCTGTTTGCGCAGGCGTTAAGGGCTGTGACGCTTGGGGAGAAAGCTGCGGCATACCTTGCATCTCATCTGTAGACTCTTGAGAAGCATCTGCCTTAGGCAAAGGTTTATCAAAAAAAAATTTGGTCTCTATAATGTAAAGCCCTCTCACAACATGAGGGACAAAAAGGAACTGGAGGTTCCACAGTGGCATCCAAACACATAGAGCATGTTACAGTCTGGATATCATCTGAATCCATACTAACAGAAAGCAGGAAAAAAAATATTGGTCTTAAAAAGAATAAATTCACCAATTTATGTGCCAAAATGTATAAAAAATGATAATGTAGCTAAAGGCTTGTCAGTATAATAGTGATCCTGACAAGACACTGTCACTTTAAGAGATAAAATGACAAACAATTTTACTGATGCACCATAATTCGCTAACTGAACTTCAGAAAAACAATTTGACCAACAGCACCTCGCCTCAACATCTCTGCTGAGGCGCCTACCTGCCCCCACGGTCCTCCGACCACTCCTAGGCACAATCCGGAACTTAGCCTAAGACCGCTTGATTTAATATGTAAATCATGTGGTCGAGGCGGCACTCGCAATGTTCCACAAACAGCCGGTGACTTCCGAAAGAGGAGAGCACTGCGCGGCAACTAGCAAAGCACGCCAATTAAAACTCCGCCCATTGTGGGCGTCACACTCTACCAAAAAGATCCGAACCATCGGAAAAAAGTGACTAACACAGCCGCAAACCAGAGTCCATGAACCATACTCCGGCAACATACTCCCAGCGTCTGCTCCAATAAAGTACATAGTTAAACATGAACAGTGTTTCTAGTGCATTAATAATGTCCAGCACCATCTAACAACACGTATATCCGTGTTGGTTTACATAGATCCCATGAGAACCTACACACTCTGTAAATAGGAAAGCCCTTTCCAGGAGCCCATAGTCCCCAACAGAGTAGAAGTGTACAGCCAATTCTGAGATAAGCTAAAAGCCCCAAAAATAAAAAGACTGCACTTACCTCTATGCTGAGTGACAGCATGTCTCACAGTATCAAGAGGTCTTCTTCCTCCTGCAGCTCTGTGAACACAGAAGGGCCTTAGTTAATATCTGCTAAGACCATCAACAGCAGGGCAGCACTAGTATGGGAGGCACAGTGAGAGTAATCACGCCAGTTCCCATTGCTTTAAAGCCACCTGTAGCTCTACTCTAGAGGCTGACAAGGAATATGGCTACACCCTATAGTAAAATAGCAGTCACTGGTACCATTTAAAAAAAATAAATAAAAAATACACGCTCCTATCCCGCCCACTTCCCTCGACAACTAACGTCACTTATTGGAGCATGGACAATCTATATCACTGATTGGCTCCTAGACACACTCCCTCAAATGTACCAGGTATCATTGGAGGAGGGGTGGTCTCTATTGATTGGAGCGCTGACACACTCCCCCCAATGCACAAAGCAGCATTGGAGGAAGTCTTGTTTGTCAGTCATGACGTCTGCAAACACAGTCAAATTAGTTCTATACCCCAATTGGCGTCTCTGACAAATAAGGTCTAATTATTTAGATCGTCTAATACGATCTCCAACTACTATTAGTTTTGTTAGGAATCACCAGATATAGTTCTAGCTCCCCAATATTTGGCATTAGATTGCCTAATAATAAGGCAATGTTACAAGGAATCGTAGCCTAAAAGGTAAAGATTTTGGACATTAACACAATGGCGCTCGTATTAACTGCGAGGAGGGAGAGAGATTTTTAATCACACATAAACCTTACGGTTAGTAGATAAAATACTAAGTATTATATGGTTTATATTAACTAGGGAAGGTCACTGATTTTGCAAAATTTCTAGTACTATATATCGACACAAATATATGCATATCAATAATAACACACCACAGGGGTTACTCGCTCTGATGTAATGTGTAATTTTTATGGTTACATTTGTAATCACTTTTGATATTAGATGCTTGTTTATATTGTGATTTGTACACTTTGTTATTTGTTTATAAGATAAAAATTGTAAAAGCCTGTGTTTATGTGTGGCTGCCATGCCAATGTAGCCCCTGATAATCATCTGTTTGTTGTACCTCACCTGTTCTGTTCTATGATCATTGTTGTTACCATAACAATTAAATCAACTGTGATCTCACATAGGTGTGAGTCTTAATTGGTTGCCCTATCAGAAAAATGTTTGGAATTTGTTTTTTTTTTTGTTATATAGCAAGTGTATATTTTATTGTGTATTGTAGCCTGATGAAACAGCCCCCAGGAGGCTGAGAAACGCGTTGCTTTGTAATAAAGTATTTTTTATTTTTTAACTCTATACACTTGCTGTTGTGGGTTATTACCATATAAACAATTTTGCTTGGAACACTGCATTTTTTTCTGCTGGTTGCTGTGGATGGTGGATTGCCTATGTGTTAACAGTCTACTGGGCAGCTGTGAGGTTCCAGCATGCTGTTATTGCACCTGGAGGTGCATTGTATCCTGTAAGTATAATCTTATGGTTACAATCTTCCCTTGTTCAAACGTTATTGGGCCATGTTGGTTTGCCTTTCTTGTTCACTTAGACATCTGACCACTGGCCTTAAAGGAACTCTAACTGGATTTTTGCTGAGGTTACTCAGTGAGCTGGACCACTGCGAAGTTCCAGTCTGCCCTACTAGCACCATTGGGTGCTTCATGTTTGTGAGTATATACATTTACCTACATCTACACATATATGATTTGGTGGTACTAGGCCATGGTGGCGCCTCTGTGCTTCTCTCTCTACCATTTTAAAAATAATAAACTCTTGATTGAAGAATCTAAACGAACACCTCACTTTACCTCTTCCTATCACTAACACAGGCAAAGAGAATTACTGGGGTGGGAGGGAAGGGAGGAGCTATATATACAGCTCTTCTGTGGTGCTCTTTGCCTCCTCCTGCTGACCAGGAGGCGATATATCCCACAAGTAAGGATGAAATCCGTGGACTCATCGTATCTTTAAAAAGAAAATGTTTCACAAATCTCATAACTAAACTGTTAAAAAGTACACTAAACACCCATAAACTACCTATTAACCCTTAAATTGCCGCCCTCCCGCATCGTAAACACTATATTAAACCTATTAACCCCTAATCTGCTGCTCCTGACATCGCTGACACTATAATAAAATTACTAACCCCTATTTAGGCGCTCCCCAACACTAGAATAAAGGTATTAACCCCTAATCTGCCGCCCCCAACATTGCTGCCACTAATAAAAGCTATTAACCCCTATTCCGCCACTCCCCAACATCGCCACCACTAAATAAAGTTAATAACCCCTAAACCGCCAGCCAACCCCCCCTTGCAAAACACTAAATAAAACTATTAACCCCTAAACCTAACATCCCGCTAACTTTAAATAAAAATTAAAATAAAAACAATTACACCTAATCTAATAGCTCTATAAAAATAAAAAAGCCCCCCCAAAATAAAAACACTCCCTAGCCTACAATAAACTACTAATAGCCCTTAAAAGGGCCTTTTGTAGGGCATTGCCCTAAAGAAATCAGCTCTTTTACCTGTAAATAAAATACAAAGTCCCCCCCAACAGTAAAACCCACCACCAAACCAACCCCCTAAAAATAAAAAAACCTAACTCTAAAAAAAAAAACCTAAGCTACCCATTGCCCCTAAAGGGGCATTTTTATGGGCATTGCCCTTATAAGGGCAATCAGCTCTTTTGCATTGCCCTTAAAAGGGCATTTAGCTCTTTTTCAAATTGCCCATCCCTAATAAAAAAAAAACCCACCCCAAAAAAAAAACAACTTAGAACTAACCCCAGAAGATCTTCTCACAGCGAGAAGTCTTCATCCAGGCGGCGAGGTCTTCATCCATCCCGGGGGCGTCTTCTATCTTCATCCCGGCGGCGCTGAGTGGAGCCATTCTGGAAGCTGATCCTATCCTGCGTGTAGCGTCCTCTTCATGCGGTCACCGCCGTACACTGAAGTTGAATGCAAGGTAGCCGTTTCAAAATGGCGTCCCTTGTATTCCTATTGGTTGATTTGATTCTTCAAATTCAAATCAGCCAATAGGATGAGAGCTACTGAAATCCTATTGGCTGATTTGAACAGCCAATAGGATTTCAGTAGCTCTCATCCTATTGTCTGATTTGAATTTGAATAGGAATGTAAGGCACGCCATTTTGAAACGGCTACCTTGCATTCAACTTCAGTGTACGGCGGTGACTGTATGAAGAGGACGCTCCGCACAGGATGGGATCAGCTTCCAGGATGGCTCCGCGCCGCCAGGTTGAAGATAGAAGACACCCCCATGATGGATGAAGACTTTGCCGTCTGGATGAAGACTACTCCCCATCTGGATGTCCAGACTTCAGAAATCGTTTTTTTTAGAGTTAGGTTTTTTTATATTGGGGGGTTGGTTGTGTGGGTGGTGGGTTTTACTGTTGGGGAGGATTCTGTATTTTTTTTACAGGTAAAAGCTGATTTCTTTAGGGCAATTCCCTACAAAAGGCCCTTTTAAGGGCTATTGGTAGTTTATTGTAGGCTAGGGGTTGTTTTTATTTTGTTTTTGTTTTTTTATTTTATATTATATTAGATATTTTATTTTTTTGATAATTTTGTTTATTTTTTTGTAATCTTAGTGTTTATTATTTTTGGTAAACTTAGATCTTTTAAATTTTTCGTTGAATTTTTTTTTTTTAGTTGTAATTTAAATTTTTTATTTCTTTTCATAGTGTTAGGTTTTTTTAAATCTGTAATTTAGATATTTTAATTGGTAGTTTATTTTATTAAAATAGTAAGGTTAGGTTAATTTATAGTTTAATGTTAGGTTTATTTTTATTTCACAGGTAAGTTTTTATTTATTTAAATAGAGTTATATTGTAATTTTAATTTAAAGTTAGGGGGTGTTAGGTTTAGGGGTTAATAGTTTAATTTAGTGTTTTGCGATGTGGGGGGCTGGCGGTTTAGGGGTTAATATGATTATTTAGTGGCTGAGATGTGGGAGGCCGGAGGTTTAGGGGTTAATAACTTTATTTAGTGGCGGTGATGTCGGGGGAGCAGTGGAATAGGGGTTAATAACTTTATTATAGTGGCGGTGATGTCGGGAACGGCAGATTAGGGGTTAATAACTTTATTTATGTATCAGCGATGTCAGGAGCAGCAGATTAGGGGTTAATAACTTTATTTAGGTGTCGACGATGTCGAAGCGGCAGATTAGGGGTGTTTAGACTTGGGGTTTATGTTAGGGTGTTTAAACGTAACTTTTCCCCCCCTATAGATATCAATTGGGTTGCATTAGGGCGATTGCCATTCCGCACTTCAGGTGTTATTATTTTTTTTTTTCTAACACTCTCTCCCCATTGATGACTATGGGGGAAAGTGTGCACGAGCACGTCAAAGCAGCCCTTGGCTTTTGTGCAGTATGGAGCTTAATTCCACCATATCGCACGCACAAGGAGGCTTTTCAGAAACTTGTAATGGCAGCGCTATTGGGGGTGAAATAATGCAACGTTTGTTGCATTCGTTTCGCACCCTGTTTAGCGCAAAACTTGTAATCAAAATGATAGTGAGCTTATGGTTTTGACTGTTCTCCACTTGTTTTTTTTAGCTAGAGCACCGACTGAAGAACAGTCAAAACTATTAGCTCACAAAAAAATAAGTGGGCGACCAGAACGTGAGGTATTAGAATGGCACCGCTAGATTAAAAAGTAAGTTACAGCGCATTTTCATTAGAAGTGATCAATTAAAGTCCCTGTTAAATATCGCTTAGATTCCGTAAAGTTTACATAAGGAGGTAATTATAGAATATGAGTATTTGTTTTTATCACCCATTTACTAAGCATTTTATATTTTATACTAGTAAATTGTTCATTTCCCTTTAAAGCAGCAGTGCCAGCTCTTCATCTGTTAAAGGGACATTGTACATGAATCATCTACACTACAGATATGCACAGAGCCCACCTGCGGGTGTTTTTGTAATAATGTATAGTACAGCTCTTCATCTGTTAAAGGGACATTGTGCATATCTGTAGTGTAGACGATTCATGTATAGAGCCCATCTGCGGGTGTTTTTGTAATAATGTATAGTACAGCTCGCATCTGTTAAAGGGACATTGTGCATATCTGTAGTGTAGATGATTCATGTATAGAGCCCATCTGCGGGTGTTTTTGTAATAATGTATAGTACAGCTCGCATCTGTTAAAGGGACATTGTGCATATCTGTAGTGTAGACGATTCATGTATAGAGCCCATCTGCGGGTGTTTTTGTAATAATGTATAGTACAGCTCGCATCTGTTAAAGGGACATTGTGCATATCTGTAGTGTAGATGATTCATGTATAGAGCCCATCTGCGGGTGTTTTTGTAATAATGTATAGTACAGCTCGCATCTGTTAAAGGGACATTGTGCATATCTGTATTGTAGACGATTCATGTATAGAGCCCATCTGCGGGTGTTTTTGTAATAATGTATAGTACAGCTCGCATCTGTTAAAGGGACATTGTGCATATCTGTATTGTAGACGATTCATGTATAGAGCCCATCTGCGGGTGTTTTTGTAATAATGTATAGTACAGCTCGCATCTGTTAAAGGGACATTGTGCATATCTGTAGTGTAGATGATTCATGTATAGAGCCCATCTGCGGGTGTTTTTGTAATAATGTATAGTACAGCTCTTCATCTGTTAAAGGGACATTGTGCATATCTGTAGTGTAGATGATTCATGTATAGAGCCCATCTGCGGGTGTTTTTGTAATAATGTATAGTACAGCTCTTCATCTGTTAAAGGGACATTGTGCATATCTGTAGTGTAGATGATTCATGTATAGAGCCCATCTGCGGGTGTTTTTGTAATAATGTATAGTACAGCTCGCATCTGTTAAAGGGACATTGTGCATATCTGTAGTGTAGATGATTCATGTATAGAGCCCATCTGCGGGTGTTTTTGTAATAATGTATAGTACAGCTCGCATCTGTTAAAGGGACATTGTGCATATCTGTATTGTAGACGATTCATGTATAGAGCCCATCTGCGGGTGTTTTTGTAATAATGTATAGTACAGCTCGCATCTGTTAAAGGGACATTGTGCATATCTGTAGTGTAGATGATTCATGTATAGAGCCCATCTGCGGGTGTTTTTGTAATAATGTATAGTACAGCTCTTCATCTGTTAAAGGGACATTGTGCATATCTGTATTGTAGATGATTCATGTATAGAGCCCATCTGCGGGTGTTTTTGTAATAATGTATAGTACAGCTTGCATCTGTTAAAGGGACATTGTGCATATCTGTAGTGTAGATGATTCATGTATAGAGCCCATCTGCGGGTGTTTTTGTAATAATGTATAGTACAGCTCGCATCTGTTAAAGGGACATTGTGCATATCTGTAGTGTAGACGATTCATGTATAGAGCCCATCTGCGGGTGTTTTTGTAATAATGTATAGTACAGCTCGCATCTGTTAAAGGGACATTGTGCATATCTGTAGTGTAGATGATTCATGTATAGATCCCATCTGCGGGTGTTTTTGTAATAATGTATAGTACAGCTCGCATCTGTTAAAGGGACATTGTGCATATCTGTAGTGTAGACGATTCATGTATAGAGCCCATCTGCGGATGTTTTTGTAATAATGTATAGTACAGCTCGCATCTGTTAAAGGGACATTGTGCATATCTGTAGTGTAGACGATTCATGTATAGAGCCCATCTGCGGGTGTTTTTGTAATAATGTATAGTACAGCTCGCATCTGTTAAAGGGACATTGTGCATATCTGTAGTGTAGATGATTCATGTATAGAGCCCATCTGCGGGTGTTTTTGTAATAATGTATAGTACAGCTCGCATCTGTTAAAGGGACATTGTGCATATCTGTAGTGTAGATGATTCATGTATAGAGCCCATCTGCGGGTGTTTTTGTAATAATGTATAGTACAGCTCGCATCTGTTAAAGGGACATTGTGCATATCTGTAGTGTAGACGATTCATGTATAGAGCCCATCTGCGGGTGTTTTTGTAATAATGTATAGTACAGCTCGCATCTGTTAAAGGGACATTGTGCATATCTGTAGTGTAGACGATTCATGTATAGAGCCCATCTGCGGGTGTTTTTGTAATAATGTATAGTACAGCTCTTCATCTGTTAAAGGGACATTGTGCATATCTGTAGTGTAGATGATTCATGTATAGAGCCCATCTGCGGGTGTTTTTGTAATAATGTATAGTACAGCTCTTCATCTGTTAAAGGGACATTGTGCATATCTGTAGTGTAGATGATTCATGTATAGAGCCCATCTGCGGGTGTTTTTGTAATAATGTATAGTACAGCTCGCATCTGTTAAAGGGACATTGTGCATATCTGTAGTGTAGATGATTCATGTATAGAGCCCATCTGCGGGTGTTTTTGTAATAATGTATAGTACAGCTCGCATCTGTTAAAGGGACATTGTGCATATCTGTAGTGTAGATGATTCATGTATAGAGCCCATCTGCGGGTGTTTTTGTAATAATGTATAGTACAGCTCGCATCTGTTAAAGGGACATTGTGCATATCTGTATTGTAGACGATTCATGTATAGAGCCCATCTGCGGGTGTTTTTGTAATAATGTATAGTACAGCTCGCATCTGTTAAAGGGACATTGTGCATATCTGTAGTGTAGACGATTCATGTATAGAGCCCATCTGCGGGTGTTTTTGTAATAATGTATAGTACAGCTCTTCATCTGTTAAAGGGACATTGTGCATATCTGTAGTGTAGATGATTCATGTATAGAGCCCATCTGCGGGTGTTTTTGTAATATGTATAGTACAGCTCGCATCTGTTAAAGGGACATTGTGCATATCTGTAGTGTAGATGATTCATGTTATAGAGCCCATCTGCGGGTGTTTTTGTAATAATGTATAGTACAGCTCGCATCTGTTAAAGGGACATTGTGCATATCTGTAGTGTAGACGATTCATGTATAGAGCCCATCTGCGGGTGTTTTTGTAATAATGTATAGTACAGCTCTTCATCTGTTAAAGGGACATTGTGCATATCTGTAGTGTAGATGATTCATGTATAGAGCCCATCTGCGGGTGTTTTTGTAATAATGTATAGTACAGCTCGCATCTGTTAAAGGGACATTGTGCATATCTGTAGTGTAGATGATTCATGTATAGAGCCCATCTGCGGGATGTTTTTGTAATAATGTATAGTACAGCTCTTCATCTGTTAAAGGGACATTGTGCATATCTGTAGTGTAGATGATTCATGTATAGAGCCCATCTGCGGGTGTTTTTGTAATAATGTATAGTACAGCTCGCATCTGTTAAAGGGACATTGTGCATATCTGTAGTGTAGATGATTCATGTATAGAGCCCATCTGCGGGTGTTTTTGTAATAATGTATAGTACAGCTCGCATCTGTTAAAGGGACATTGTACATATCTGTAGTGTAGATGATTCATGTATAGAGCCCATCTGCGGGTGTTTTTGTAATAATGTATAGTACAGCTCGCATCTGTTAAAGGGACATTGTGCATATCTGTAGTGTAGATGATTCATGTATAGAGCCCATCTGCGGGTGTTTTTGTAATAATGTATAGTACAGCTCGCATCTGTTAAAGGGACATTGTGCATATCTGTAGTGTAGATGATTCATGTATAGAGCCCATCTGCGGGTGTTTTTGTAATAATGTATAGTACAGCTCGCATCTGTTAAAGGGACATTGTGCATATCTGTATTGTAGACGATTCATGTATAGAGCCCATCTGCGGGTGTTTTTGTAATAATGTATAGTACAGCTCGCATCTGTTAAAGGGGACATTGTGCATATCTGTAGTGTAGATGATTCATGTATAGAGCCCATCTGCGGGTGTTTTTGTAATAATGTATAGTACAGCTCGCATCTGTTAAAGGGACATTGTGCATATCTGTATTGTAGATGATTCATGTATAGAGCCCATCTGCGGGTGTTTTTGTAATAATGTATAGTACAGCTCGCATCTGTTAAAGGGACATTGTGCATATCTGTAGTGTAGATGATTCATGTATAGAGCCCATCTGCGGGTGTTTTTGTAATAATGTATAGTACAGCTC
The DNA here is from genome assembly GCF_027579735.1 of Bombina bombina. Taxonomy (NCBI): domain Eukaryota; kingdom Metazoa; phylum Chordata; class Amphibia; order Anura; family Bombinatoridae; genus Bombina; species Bombina bombina. The sequence goes on from NC_069510.1 coordinate 157,735,934, forward strand.
GCATCTGTTAAAGGGACATTGTGCATATCTGTAGTGTAGATGATTCATGTATAGAGCCCATCTGCGGGTGTTTTTGTAATAATGTATAGTACAGCTCGCATCTGTTAAAGGGACATTGTGCATATCTGTAGTGTAGATGATTCATGTATAGAGCCCATCTGCGGGTGTTTTTGTAATAATGTATAGTACAGCTCGCATCTGTTAAAGGGACATTGTGCATATCTGTAGTGTAGATGATTCATGTATAGAGCCCATCTGCGGGTGTTTTTGTAATAATGTATAGTACAGCTCGCATCTGTTAAAGGGACATTGTGCATATCTGTAGTGTAGATGATTCATGTATAGAGCCCATCTGCGGGTGTTTTTGTAATAATGTATAGTACAGCTCGCATCTGTTAAAGGGACATTGTGCATATCTGTAGTGTAGATGATTCATGTATAGAGCCCATCTGCGGGTGTTTTTGTAATAATGTATAGTACAGCTCGCATCTGTTAAAGGGACATTGTGCATATCTGTAGTGTAGATGATTCATGTATAGAGCCCATCTGCGGTGTTTTTGTAATAATGTATAGTACAGCTCGCATCTGTTAAAGGGACATTGTGCATATCTGTAGTGTAGATGATTCATGTATAGAGCCCATCTGCGGGTGTTTTTGTAATAATGTATAGTACAGCTCGCATCTGTTAAAGGGACATTGTGCATATCTGTATTGTAGATGATTCATGTATAGAGCCCATCTGCGGGTGTTTTTGTAATAATGTATAGTACAGCTCGCATCTGTTAAAGGGACATTGTGCATATCTGTAGTGTAGATGATTCATGTATAGAGCCCATCTGCGGGTGTTTTTGTAATAATGTATAGTACAGCTCGCATCTGTTAAAGGGACATTGTGCATATCTGTAGTGTAGATGATTCATGTATAGAGCCCATCTGCGGGTGTTTTTGTAATAATGTATAGTACAGCTCGCATCTGTTAAAGGGACATTGTGCATATCTGTAGTGTAGATGATTCATGTATAGAGCCCATCTGCGGTGTTTTTGTAATAATGTATAGTACAGCTCGCATCTGTTAAAGGGACATTGTGCATATCTGTAGTGTAGATGATTCATGTATAGAGCCCATCTGCGGGTGTTTTTGTAATAATGTATAGTACAGCTCGCATCTGTTAAAGGGACATTGTGCATATCTGTAGTGTAGACGATTCATGTATAGAGCCCATCTGCGGTTGTTTTTGTAATAATGTATAGTACAGCTCGCATCTGTTAAAGGGACATTGTGCATATCTGTAGTGTAGATGATTCATGTATAGAGCCCATCTGCGGGTGTTTTTGTAATAATGTATAGTACAGCTCGCATCTGTTAAAGGGACATTGTGCATATCTGTATTGTAGATGATTCATGTATAGAGCCCATCTGCGGGTGTTTTTGTAATAATGTATAGTACAGCTTGCATCTGTTAAAGGGACATTGTGCATATCTGTAGTGTAGATGATTCATGTATAGAGCCCATCTGCGGGTGTTTTTGTAATAATGTATAGTACAGCTCGCATCTGTTAAAGGGACATTGTGCATATCTGTAGTGTAGATGATTCATGTATAGAGCCCATCTGCGGGTGTTTTTGTAATAATGTATAGTACAGCTCGCATCTGTTAAAGGGACATTGTGCATATCTGTAGTGTAGACGATTCATGTATAGAGCCCATCTGCGGGTGTTTTTGTAATAATGTATAGTACAGCTCGCATCTGTTAAAGGGACATTGTGCATATCTGTAGTGTAGATGATTCATGTATAGAGCCCATCTGCGGGTGTTTTTTGTAATAATGTATAGTACAGCCTCTTCATCTGTTAAAGGGGACATTGTGCATATCTGTAGTGTAGACGATTCATGTATAGAGCCCATCTGCGGGTGTTTTTGTAATAATGTATAGTACAGCTCGCATCTGTTAAAGGGACATTGTGCATATCTGTAGTGTAGACTGATTCATGTATAGAGCCCATCTGCGGGTGTTTTTGTAATAATGTATAGTACAGCTCGCATCTGTTAAAGGGACATTGTGCATATCTGTAGTGTAGATGATTCATGTATAGAGCCCATCTGCGGGTGTTTTGTAATAATGTATAGTACAGCTCGCATCTGTTAAAGGGACATTGTGCATATCTGTAGTGTAGACGATTCATGTATAGAGCCCATCTGCGGGTGTTTTTGTAATAATGTATAGTACAGCTCGCATCTGTTAAAGGGACATTGTGCATATCTGTAGTGTAGACGATTCATGTATAGAGCCCATCTGCGGTGTTTTTGTAATAATGTATAGTACAGCTCGCATCTGTTAAAGGGACATTGTGCATATCTGTAGTGTAGACGATTCATGTATAGAGGCCCATCTGCGGGTGTTTTTGTATCTAATGTATAGTACAGCTCGCATCTGTTAAAGGGACATTGTGCTATCTGTAGTGTAGATGATTCATGTATAGAGCCCATCTGCGGGTGTTTTTGTAATAATGTATAGTACAGCTCGCATCTGTTTAAAGGGACATTGTGCAATATCTGTAGTGTAGATGATTCATGTATAGAGCCCATCTGCGGGTGTTTTTGTAATAATGTATAGTACAGCTCGCATCTGTTAAAGGGACATTGTGCATATCTGTAGTGTAGACGATTCATGTATAGAGCCCATCTGCGGGTGTTTTTGTAATAATGTATAGTACAGCTCGCATCTGTTAAAGGGACATTGTGCATATCTGTAGTGTAGACGATTCATGTATAGAGCCCATCTGCGGGTGTTTTTGTAATAATGTATAGTACAGCTCGCATCTGTTAAAGGGACATTGTGCATATCTGTAGTGTAGATGATTCATGTATAGAGCCCATCTGCGGGTGTTTTTGTAATAATGTATAGTACAGCTCGCATCTGTTAAAGGGACATTGTGCATATCTGTAGTGTAGACTGATTCATGTATAGAGCCCATCTGCGGGTGTTTTTGTAATAATGTATAGTACAGCTCGCATCTGTTAAAGGGACATTGTGCATATCTGTAGTGTAGATGATTCATGTATAGAGCCCATCTGCGGGTGTTTTTGTAATAATGTATAGTACAGCTCGCATCTGTTAAAGGGACATTGTGCATATCTGTAGTGTAGACGATTCATGTATAGAGCCCATCTGCGGGTGTTTTTGTAATAATGTATAGTACAGCTCGCATCTGTTAAAGGGACATTGTGCATATCTGTAGTGTAGACGATTCATGTATAGAGCCCATCTGCGGGTGTTTTTGTAATAATGTATAGTACAGCTCGCATCTGTTAAAGGGACATTGTGCATATCTGTAGTGTAGACGATTCATGTATAGAGCCCATCTGCGGAGGTGTTTTTGTAATAATGTATAGTACAGCTCGCATCTGTTAAAGGGACATTGTGCATATCTGTAGTGTAGACGATTCATGTATAGAGCCCATCTGCGGGTGTTTTTGTAATAATGTATAGTACAGCTCGCATCTGTTAAAGGGACATTGTGCATATCTGTAGTGTAGATGATTCATGTATAGAGCCCATCTGCGGGTGTTTTTGTAATAATGTATAGTACAGCTCGCATCTGTTAAAGGGACATTGTGCATATCTGTAGTGTAGAAGATTCATGTATAGAGCCCATCTGCGGGTGTTTTTGTAATAATGTATAGTACAGCTCGCATCTGTTAAAGGGACATTGTGCATATCTGTAGTGTAGATGATTCATGTATAGAGCCCATCTGCGGGTGTTTTTGTAATAATGTATAGTACAGCTCGCATCTGTTAAAGGGACATTGTGCATATCTGTAGTGTAGATGATTCATGTATAGAGCCCATCTGCGGGTGTTTTTGTAATAATGTATAGTACAGCTCTGCATCTGTTAAAGGGACATTGTGCATATCTGTAGTGTAGACTGATTCATGTATAGAGCCCATCTGCGGGTGTTTTTGTAATAATGTATAGTACAGCTCGCATCTGTTAAAGGGACATTGTGCATATCTGTAGTGTAGACTGATTCATGTATAGAGCCCATCTGCGGGTGTTTTTGTAATAATGTATAGTACAGCTCGCATCTGTTAAAGGGACATTGTGCATATCTGTATTGTAGATGATTCATGTATAGAGCCCATCTGCGGGTGTTTTTGTAATAATGTATAGTACAGCTCGCATCTGTTAAAGGGACATTGTGCATATCTGTAGTGTAGATGATTCATGTATAGAGCCCATCTGCGGGTGTTTTTGTAATAATGTATAGTACAGCTCGCATCTGTTAAAGGGACATTGTGCATATCTGTAGTGTAGATGATTCATGTATAGAGCCCATCTGCGGGTGTTTTTGTAATAATGTATAGTACAGCTCGCATCTGTTAAAGGGACATTGTGCATATCTGTAGTGTAGACGATTCATGTATAGAGCCCATCTGCGGGTGTTTTTGTAATAATGTATAGTACAGCTCGCATCTGTTAAAGGGACATTGTGCATATCTGTAGTGTAGATGATTCATGTATAGAGCCCATCTGCGGGTGTTTTTGTAATAATGTATAGTACAGCTCGCATCTGTTAAAGGGACATTGTGCATATCTGTAGTGTAGACGATTCATGTATAGAGCCCATCTGCGGGTGTTTTTGTAATAATGTATAGTACAGCTCGCATCTGTTAAAGGGACATTGTGCATATCTGTAGTGTAGATGATTCATGTATAGAGCCCATCTGCGGGTGTTTTTGTAATAATGTATAGTACAGCTCGCATCTGTTAAAGGGACATTGTGCATATCTGTAGTGTAGATGATTCATGTATAGAGCCCATCTGCGGGTGTTTTGTAATAATGTATAGTACAGCTCGCATCTGTTAAAGGGACATTGTGCATATCTGTAGTGTAGATGATTCATGTATAGAGCCCATCTGCGGGTGTTTTTGTAATAATGTATAGTACAGCTCGCATCTGTTAAAGGGGACATTGTGCATATCTGTAGTGTAGATGATTCATGTATAGAGCCCATCTGCGGGTGTTTTTGTAATAATGTATAGTACAGCTCTGCATCTGTTAAAGGGACATTGTGCATATCTGTATTGTAGACGATTCATGTATAGAGCCCATCTGCGGGTGTTTTTGTAATAATGTATAGTACAGCTCGCATCTGTTAAAGGGACATTGTGCATATCTGTAGTGTAGATGATTCATGTATAGAGCCCATCTGCGGGTGTTTTTGTAATAATGTATAGTACAGCTCGCATCTGTTAAAGGGACATTGTGCATATCTGTATTGTAGACGATTCATGTATAGAGCCCATCTGCGGGTGTTTTTGTAATAATGTATAGTACAGCTCGCATCTGTTAAAGGGGACATTGTGCATATCTGTAGTGTAGATGATTCATGTATAGAGCCCATCTGCGGGGTGTTTTTGTAATAATGTATAGTACAGCTCGCATCTGTTAAAGGGACATTGTGCATATCTGTAGTGTAGACGATTCATGTATAGAGCCCATCTGCGGGTGTTTTTGTAATAATGTATAGTACAGCTCGCATCTGTTAAAGGGACATTGTGCATATCTGTAGTGTAGACTGATTCATGTATAGAGCCCATCTGCGGGTGTTTTTGTAATAATGTATAGTACAGCTCGCATCTGTTAAAGGGACATTGTGCATATCTGTAGTGTAGATGATTCATGTATAGAGCCCATCTGCGGGTGTTTTTGTAATAATGTATAGTACAGCTCGCATCTGTTAAAGGGACATTGTGCATATCTGTAGTGTAGATGATTCATGTATAGAGCCCATCTGCGGGTGTTTTTGTAATAATGTATAGTACAGCTCGCATCTGTTAAAGGGACATTGTGCATATCTGTATTGTAGACTGATTCATGTATAGAGCCCATCTGCGGGTGTTTTTGTAATAATGTATAGTACAGCTCGCATCTGTTAAAGGGACATTGTGCATATCTGTAGTGTAGATGATTCATGTATAGAGCCCATCTGCGGGTGTTTTTGTAATAATGTATAGTACAGCTCGCATCTGTTAAAGGGACATTGTGCATATCTGTATTGTAGACGATTCATGTATAGAGCCCATCTGCGGGTGTTTTTGTAATAATGTATAGTACAGCTCGCATCTGTTAAAGGGACATTGTGCATATCTGTAGTGTAGACGATTCATGTATAGAGCCCATCTGCGGGTGTTTTTGTAATAATGTATAGTACAGCTCGCATCTGTTAAAGGGACATTGTGCATATCTGTAGTGTAGATGATTCATGTATAGAGCCCATCTGCGGGTGTTTTTGTAATAATGTATAGTACAGCTCGCATCTGTTAAAGGGACATTGTGCATATCTGTAGTGTAGATGATTCATGTATAGAGCCCATCTGCGGGTGTTTTTGTAATAATGTATAGTACAGCTCGCATCTGTTAAAGGGACATTGTGCATATCTGTAGTGTAGATGATTCATGTATAGAGCCCATCTGCGGGTGTTTTTGTAATAATGTATAGTACAGCTCGCATCTGTTAAAGGGACATTGTGCATATCTGTAGTGTAGACGATTCATGTATAGAGCCCATCTGCGGGTGTTTTTGTAATAATGTATAGTACAGCTCGCATCTGTTAAAGGGACATTGTGCATATCTGTATTGTAGATGATTCATGTATAGAGCCCATCTGCGGGTGTTTTTGTAATAATGTATAGTACAGCTCGCATCTGTTAAAGGGACATTGTGCATATCTGTATTGTAGATGATTCATGTATAGAGCCCATCTGCGGGTGTTTTTGTAATAATGTATAGTACAGCTCGCATCTGTTAAAGGGACATTGTGCATATCTGTAGTGTAGATGATTCATGTATAGAGCCCATCTGCGGGTGTTTTTGTAATAATGTATAGTACAGCTCGCATCTGTTAAAGGGACATTGTGCATATCTGTAGTGTAGATGATTCATGTATAGAGCCCATCTGCGGGTGTTTTTGTAATAATGTATAGTACAGCTCGCATCTGTTAAAGGGACATTGTGCATATCTGTAGTGTAGACGATTCATGTATAGAGCCCATCTGCGGGTGTTTTTGTAATAATGTATAGTACAGCTCGCATCTGTTAAAGGGACATTGTGCATATCTGTAGTGTAGATGATTCATGTATAGAGCCCATCTGCGGGTGTTTTTTGTAATAATGTATAGTACAGCTCGCATCTGTTAAAGGGACATTGTGCATATCTGTAGTGTAGATGATTCATGTATAGAGCCCATCTGCGGGTGTTTTTGTAATAATGTATAGTACAGCTCGCATCTGTTAAAGGGACATTGTGCATATCTGTATTGTAGACGATTCATGTATAGAGCCCATCTGCGGGTGTTTTTGTAATAATGTATAGTACAGCTCGCATCTGTTAAAGGGACATTGTGCATATCTGTAGTGTAGATGATTCATGTATAGAGCCCATCTGCGGTTGTTTTTGTAATAATGTATAGTACAGCTCGCATCTGTTAAAGGGACATTGTGCATATCTGTATTGTAGATGATTCATGTATAGAGCCCATCTGCGGGTGTTTTTGTAATAATGTATAGTACAGCTCGCATCTGTTAAAGGGACATTGTGCATATCTGTAGTGTAGATGATTCATGTATAGAGCCCATCTGCGGGTGTTTTTGTAATAATGTATAGTACAGCTCGCATCTGTTAAAGGGACATTGTGCATATCTGTAGTGTAGACGATTCATGTATAGAGCCCATCTGCGGGTGTTTTTGTAATAATGTATAGTACAGCTCGCATCTGTTAAAGGGACATTGTGCATATCTGTAGTGTAGATGATTCATGTATAGAGCCCATCTGCGGGTGTTTTTGTAATAATGTATAGTACAGCTCGCATCTGTTAAAGGGACATTGTGCATATCTGTAGTGTAGACGATTCATGTATAGAGCCCATCTGCGGGTGTTTTTGTAATAATGTATAGTACAGCTCGCATCTGTTAAAGGGACATTGTGCATATCTGTAGTGTAGATGATTCATGTATAGAGCCCATCTGCGGGTGTTTTTGTAATAATGTATAGTACAGCTCGCATCTGTTAAAGGGACATTGTGCATATCTGTAGTGTAGGATGATTCATGTATAGAGCCCATCTGCGGGTGTTTTTGTAATAATGTATAGTACAGCTCGCATCTGTTAAAGGGACATTGTGCATATCTGTATTGTAGATGATTCATGTATAGAGCCCATCTGCGGGTGTTTTTGTAATAATGTATAGTACAGCTCGCATCTGTTAAAGGGACATTGTGCATATCTGTAGTGTAGACGATTCATGTATAGAGCCCATCTGCGGGTGTTTTTGTAATAATGTATAGTAGCAGCTCGCATCTGTTAAAGGGACATTGTGCATATCTGTAGTGTAGATGATTCATGTATAGAGCCCATCTGCGGGTGTTTTTGTAATATGGTATAGTACAGCTCGCATCTGTTAAAGGGACATTGTGCATATCTGTAGTGTAGATGATTCATGTATAGAGCCCATCTGCGGGTGTTTTTGTAATAATGTATAGTACAGCTTCGCATCTGTTAAAGGGACATTGTGCATATCTGTAGTGTAGATGATTCATGTATAGAGCCCATCTGCGGGTGTTTTTGTAATAATGTATAGTACAGCTCGCATCTGTTAAAGGGACATTGTGCATATCGTGTATTGTAGATGATTCATGTATAGAGCCCATCTGCGGGTGTTTTGTAATAATGTATAGTACAGCTCTGCATCTGTTAAAGGGACATTGTGCATATCTGTAGTGTAGACGATTCATGTATAGAGCCCATCTGCGGGTGTTTTTGTAATAATGTATAGTACAGCTCGCATCTGTTAAAGGGACATTGTGCATATCTGTAGTGTAGATGATTCATGTATAGAGCCCATCTGCGGGTGTTTTTTGTAATAATGTATAGTACAGCTCTTCATCTGTTAAAGGGACATTGTGCATATCTGTAGTGTAGATGATTCATGTATAGAGCCCATCTGCGGGTGTTTTTGTAATAATGTATAGTACAGCTCGCATCTGCTTAAAGGGGACATTGTGACTATCTGTAGTGTAGATTGATTCATGTATAGAGCCCATCTGCGGGTGTTTTGTAATAATGTATAGTACAGCTCGCATCTGTTAAAGGGACATTGTGCATATCTGTAGTGTAGATGATTCATGTATAGAGCCCATCTGCGGGTGTTTTTGTAATAATGTATAGTACAGCTCTCATCTGTTAAAGGGACATTGTGCATATCTGTAGTGTAGACTGATTCATGTATACGAGCCCATCTGCGGGTGTTTTTGTAATAATGTATAGTACAGCTCGCATCTGTTAAAGGGACATTGTGCATATCTGTAGTGTAGATGATTCATGTATAGAGCCCATCTGCGGGGTGTTTTGTAACTATGTATGTACAGCTCGCATCTGTTAAAGGGACATTGTGCATATCTGTATTGTAGATGATTCATGTATAGAGCCCCATCTGCGGGTGTTTTTGTAATAATGTATAGTACAGCTCGCATCTGTTAAAGGGACATTGTGCATATCTGTAGTGTAGATGATTCATGTATAGAGCCCATCTGGCGGGTGTTTTGTAATAATGTATAGTACAGCTCGCATCTGTTAAAGGGACATTGTGCATATCTGTAGTGTAGACGATTCATGTATAGAGCCCATCTGCGGGTGTTTTTGTAATAATGTATAGTACAGCTCGCATCTGTTAAAGGGGACATTGTGCATATCTGTAGTGTAGATGATTCATGTATAGAGCCCATCTGCGGGTGTTTTTGTAATAATGTATAGTACAGCTCGCATCTGTTAAAGGGACATTGTGCATATCTGTAGTGTAGAAGATTCATGTATAGAGCCCATCTGCGGGTGTTTTTGTAATAATGTATAGTACAGCTCGCATCTGTTAAAGGGACATTGTGCATATCTGTAGTGTAGATGATTCATGTATAGAGCCCATCTGCGGGTGTTTTTGTAATAATGTATAGTACAGCTCGTCATCTGTTAAAGGGACATTGTGCATATCTGTAGTGTAGATGATTCATGTATAGAGCCCATCTGCGGGTGTTTTTGTAATAATGTATAGTACAGCTCGCATCTGTTAAAGGGACATTGTGCATATCTGTAGTGTAGATGATTCATGTATAGAGCCCATCTGCGGGTGTTTTTGTAATAATGTATAGTACAGCTCGCATCTGTTAAAGGGACATTGTGCATATCTGTAGTGTAGAAGATTCATGTATAGAGCCCATCTGCGGGTGTTTTTGTAATAATGTATAGTACAGCTCGCATCTGTTAAAGGGACATTGTGCATATCTGTAGTGTAGACGATTCATGTATAGAGCCCATCTGCGGGTGTTTTTGTAATAATGTATAGTACAGCTCGCATCTGTTAAAGGGACATTGTGCATATCTGTAGTGTAGATGATTCATGTATAGAGCCCATCTGCGGGTGTTTTTGTAATAATGTATAGTACAGCTCGCATCTGTTAAAGGGACATTGTGCATATCTGTAGTGTAGATGATTCATGTATAGAGCCCATCTGCGGGTGTTTTTGTAATAATGTATAGTACAGCTCGCATCTGTTAAAGGGACATTGTGCATATCTGTAGTGTAGATGATTCATGTATAGAGCCCATCTGCGGGTGTTTTTGTAATAATGTATAGTACAGCTCGCATCTGTTAAAGGGACATTGTGCATATCTGTAGTGTAGATGATTCATGTATAGAGCCCATCTGCGGGTGTTTTTGTAATAATGTATAGTACAGCTCTTCATCTGTTAAAGGGACATTGTGCATATCTGTAGTGTAGACGATTCATGTATAGAGCCCATCTGCGGGTGTTTTTGTAATAATGTATAGTACAGCTCGCATCTGTTAAAGGGACATTGTGCATATCTGTAGTGTAGATGATTCATGTATAGAGCCCATCTGCGGGTGTTTTTGTAATAATGTATAGTACAGCTCGCATCTGTTAAAGGGACATTGTGCATATCTGTAGTGTAGACTGATTCATGTATAGAGCCCATCTGCGGGTGTTTTTGTAATAATGTATAGTACAGCTCGCATCTGTTAAAGGGACATTGTGCATATCTGTAGTGTAGATGATTCATGTATAGAGCCCATCTGCGGGTGTTTTTGTAATAATGTATAGTACAGCTCGCATCTGTTAAAGGGACATTGTGCATATCTGTAGTGTAGATGATTCATGTATAGAGCCCATCTGCGGGTGTTTTTTGTAATAATGTATAGTACAGCTCGCATCTGTTAAAGGGACATTGTGCATATCTGTATTGTAGATGATTCATGTATAGAGCCCATCTGCGGGTGTTTTTGTAATAATGTATAGTACAGCTCGCATCTGTTAAAGGGACATTGTGCATATCTGTAGTGTAGATGATTCATGTATAGAGCCCATCTGCGGGTGTTTTTGTAATAATGTATAGTACAGCTCGCATCTGTTAAAGGGACATTGTGCATATCTGTAGTGTAGATGATTCATGTATAGAGCCCATCTGCGGGTGTTTTTGTAATAATGTATAGTACAGCTCGCATCTGTTTAAAGGGACATTGTGCATATCTGTAGTGTAGATGATTCATGTATAGAGCCCATCTGCGGGTGTTTTTGTAATAATGTATAGTACAGCTCGCATCTGTTAAAGGGACATTGTGCATATCTGTAGTGTAGATGATTCATGTATAGAGCCCATCTGCGGGTGTTTTTGTAATAATGTATAGTACAGCTCTTCATCTGTTAAAGGGACATTGTGCATATCTGTAGTGTAGATGATTCATGTATAGAGCCCATCTGCGGGTGTTTTTGTAATAATGTATAGTACAGCTCGCATCTGTTAAAGGGACATTGTGCATATCTGTAGTGTAGACGATTCATGTATAGAGCCCATCTGCGGGGTTTTTTTGTAATAATGTATAGTAAAGCTCGCATCTGTTAAAGGGACATTGTGCATATCTGTAGTGTAGACGATTCATGTATAGAGCCCATCTGCGGGTGTTTTTGTAATAATGTATAGTACAGCTCGCATCTGTTAAAGGGACATTGTGCATATCTGTAGTGTAGACGATTCATGTATAGAGCCCATCTGCGGGTGTTTTTTGTAATAATGTATAGTACAGCTCGCATCTGTTAAAGGGACATTGTGCATATCTGTAGTGTAGATGATTCATGTATAGAGCCCATCTGCGGGTGTTTTTGTAATAATGTATAGTACAGCTCGCATCTGTTAAAGGGACATTGTGCATATCTGTAGTGTAGATGATTCATGTATAGAGCCCATCTGCGGGTGTTTTTGTAATAATGTATAGTACAGCTCTCATCTGTTAAAGGGACATTGTGCATATCTGTATTGTAGATGATTCATGTATAGAGCCCATCTGCGGGTGTTTTTTGTAATAATGTATAGTACAGCTCGCATCTGTTAAAGGGACATTGTGCATATCTGTAGTGTAGATGATTCAGTGTATAGAGCCCATCTGCGGGTGTTTTTGTAATAATGTATAGTACAGCTCGCATCTGTTAAAGGGACATTGTGCATATCTGTAGTGTAGATGATTCATGTATAGAGCCCATCTGCGGGTGTTTTTGTAATAATGTATAGTACAGCTCGCATCTGTTAAAGGGACATTGTGCATATCTGTAGTGTAGATGATTCATGTATAGAGCCCATCTGCGGGTGTTTTTGTAATAATGTATAGTACAGCTCTCATCTGTTAAAGGGACATTGTGCATATCTGTAGTGTAGATGATTCATGTATAGAGCCCATCTGCGGGTGTTTTTGTAATAATGTATAGTACAGCTCGCATCTGTTAAAGGGACATTGTGCATATCTGTAGTGTAGACGATTCATGTATAGAGCCCATCTGCGGGTGTTTTTGTAATAATGTATAGTACAGCTCGCATCTGTTAAAGGGACATTGTGCATATCTGTATTGTAGACGATTCATGTATAGAGCCCATCTGCGGGTGTTTTTGTAATAATGTATAGTACAGCTCGCATCTGTTAAAGGGACATTGTGCATATCTGTAGTGTAGATGATTCATGTATAGAGCCCATCTGCGGGTGTTTTTGTAATAATGTATAGTACAGCTCGCATCTGTTAAAGGGACATTGTGCATATCTGTAGTGTAGATGATTCATGTATAGAGCCCATCTGCGGGTGTTTTTTGTAATAATGTATAGTACAGCTCGCATCTGTTAAAGGGACAGTTGTGCATATCTGTAGTGTAGATGATTCATGTATAGAGCCCATCTGCGGGTGTTTTTGTAATAATGTATAGTACAGCTCGCATCTGTTAAAGGGACATTGTGCATATCTGTAGTGTAGAAGATTCATGTATAGAGCCCATCTGCGGTGTGTTTTGTAATAATGTATAGTACAGCTCGCATCTGTTAAAGGGACATTGTGGCATATCTGTATTGTAGATGATTCATGTATAGAGCCCATCTGCGGGTGTTTTTGTAATAATGTATAGTACAGCTCGCATCTGTTAAAGGGACATTGTGCATATCTGTATTGTAGACATTCATGTATAGAGGCCCATCTGCGGGTGTTTTTGTAATAATGTATAGTACAGCTCGCATCTGTTAAAAGGACATTGTGCATATCTGTAGTGTAGATGATTCATGTATAGAGCCCATCTGCGGGTGTTTTGTAATAATTTATAGTACAGCTCGCATCTGTTAAAGGGACATTGTGCATATCTGTAGTGTAGATGATTCATGTATAGAGCCCATCTGCGGGTGTTTTTTGTAATAATGTATAGTACAGATCGCATCTGTTAAAGGGACATTGTGCATATCTGTAGGTGTAGATGATCATGTATAGATCCCATCTGCGGGTGTTTTTGTAATAATGTATAGTACAGCTCTTCATCTGTTAAAGGGACATTGTGCATATCTGTATTGTAGATGATTCATGTATAGAGCCCATCTGCGGGTGTTTTTGTAATAATGTATAGTACAGCTCTTCATCTGTTAAAGGACATTGTGCATATTTGTATTGTAGACGAGTCATGGGATAGAGCCCCTCTGCGGGGTGTTTTTGTAATAATGTTATAGTACATAGTGTCTCGCATCTGTTAAAGGGAACATTGTGCATATCTGTAGTGTAGATGATTCATGTATAGAGCCCTTCTGCGGGTGTATTATGTAATAATGTATAGTAACAGCTCGCAATACTGTTAAAGGGGAAATTGTGCATATTCTGTAGTGTAGATGATCATGTATAGGAGGGCCCATCTGCGGGTGTTTTTGTAATATTGTATAGTACAAGCTCGCTTGTCAGGGGACCATTGAAGCATAAGCATAAATCACATTGGTGGCATATCTTGATTGTAGATGATTCATGTATAGAGCCCATCTGCGGGTAGTTTTTGTAATAATGTATAGTACAGCTCTAGCATACTTGTTAAAGGGACATTGTGCATATCTGTAGTTGTAGACTGATTCAAGTATAGAGCCATCTGCGGGTGTTTTTGTAATAATGTATAGTACAGCTCGCATCTGTTAAAGGGACATTGTGCATATCTGTATTGTAGAAGATTCATGTATAGAGCCCATCTGCGGGTGTTTTTGTAATAATGTATAGTACAGCTCGCATCTGTTAAAGGGACATTGTGCATATCTGTAGTGTAGATGATTCATGTATAGAGCCCATCTGCGGGTGTTTTTGTAATAATGTATAGTACAGCTCGCATCTGTTAAAGGGACATTGTGCATATCTGTAGTGTAGATGATTCATGTATAGAGCCCATCTGCGGGTGTTTTTGTAATAATGTATAGTACAGCTCGCATCTGTTAAAGGGACATTGTGCATATCTGTATTGTAGATGATTCATGTATAGAGCCCATCTGCGGGTGTTTTTGTAATAATGTATAGTACAGCTCGCATCTGTTAAAGGGACATTGTGCATATCTGTATTGTAGATGATTCATGTATAGAGCCCATCTGCGGGTGTTTTTGTAATAATGTATAGTACAGCTCTCATCTGTTAAAGGGACATTGTGCATATCTGTAGTGTAGATGATTCATGTATAGAGCCCATCTGCGGGTGTTTTTGTAATAATGTATAGTACAGCTCGCATCTGTTAAAGGGACATTGTGCATATCTGTAGTGTAGATGATTCATGTATAGAGCCCATCTGCGGGTGTTTTTGTAATAATGTATAGTACAGCTCGCATCTGTTAAAGGGACATTGTGCATATCTGTAGTGTAGATGATTCATGTATAGAGCCCATCTGCGGGTGTTTTTGTAATAATGTATAGTACAGCTCGCATCTGTTAAAGGGACATTGTGCATATCTGTAGTGTAGACGATTCATGTATAGAGCCCATCTGCGGGTGTTTTTGTAATAATGTATAGTACAGCTCGCATCTGTTAAAGGGACATTGTGCATATCTGTATTGTAGACGATTCATGTATAGAGCCCATCTGCGGTGTTTTTGTAATAATGTATAGTACAGCTCGCATCTGTTAAAGGGACATTGTGCATATCTGTAGTGTAGATGATTCATGTATAGAGCCCATCTGCGGATGTTTTTGTAATAATGTATAGTACAGCTCGCATCTGTTAAAGGGACATTGTGCATATCTGTAGTGTAGACTGATTCATGTATAGAGCCCATCTGCGGGTGTTTTTGTAATAATGTATAGTACAGCTCGCATCTGTTAAAGGGACATTGTGCATATCTGTAGTGTAGATGATTCATGTATAGAGCCCATCTGCGGGTGTTTTTGTAATAATGTATAGTACAGCTCGCATCTGTTAAAGGGACATTGTGCATATCTGTAGTGTAGATGATTCATGTATAGAGCCCATCTGCGGGTGTTTTTGTAATAATGTATAGTACAGCTCGCATCTGTTAAAGGGACATTGTGCATATCTGTATTGTAGATGATTCATGTATAGAGCCCATCTGCGGGTGTTTTTGTAATAATGTATAGTACAGCTCGCATCTGTTAAAGGGACATTGTGCATATCTGTAGTGTAGATGATTCATGTATAGAGCCCATCTGCGGGTGTTTTTGTAATAATGTATAGTACAGCTCGCATCTGTTAAAGGGACATTGTGCATATCTGTAGTGTAGAAGATTCATGTATAGAGCCCATCTGCGGGTGTTTTTGTAATAATGTATAGTACAGCTCGCATCTGTTAAAGGGACATTGTGCATATCTGTAGTGTAGACGATTCATGTATAGAGCCCATCTGCGGGTGTTTTTGTAATAATGTATAGTACAGCTCGCATCTGTTAAAGGGACATTGTGCATATCTGTAGTGTAGACGATTCATGTATAGAGCCCATCTGCGGGTGTTTTTGTAATAATGTATAGTACAGCTCGCATCTGTTAAAGGGACATTGTGCATATCTGTATTGTAGACGATTCATGTATAGAGCCCATCTGCGGGTGTTTTTGTAATAATGTATAGTACAGCTCGCATCTGTTAAAGGGACATTGTGCATATCTGTAGTGTAGATGATTCATGTATAGAGCCCATCTGCGGTGTTTTTGTAATAATGTATAGTACAGCTCGCATCTGTTAAAGGGACATTGTGCATATCTGTAGTGTAGACGATTCATGTATAGAGCCCATCTGCGGGTGTTTTTGTAATAATGTATAGTACAGCTCGCATCTGTTAAAGGGACATTGTGCATATCTGTAGTGTAGATGATTCATGTATAGAGCCCATCTGCGGGTGTTTTTGTAATAATGTATAGTACAGCTCGCATCTGTTAAAGGGACATTGTGCATATCTGTAGTGTAGACGATTCATGTATAGAGCCCATCTGCGGGTGTTTTTGTAATAATGTATAGTACAGCTCTCATCTGTTAAAGGGACATTGTGCATATCTGTAGTGTAGATGATTCATGTATAGATCCCATCTGCGGGTGTTTTTGTAATAATGTATAGTACAGCTCGCATCTGTTAAAGGGACATTGTGCATATCTGTAGTGTAGATGATTCATGTATAGAGCCCATCTGCGGGTGTTTTTGTAATAATGTATAGTACAGCTCGCATCTGTTAAAGGGACATTGTGCATATCTGTAGTGTAGATGATTCATGTATAGAGCCCATCTGCGGGTGTTTTTGTAATAATGTATAGTACAGCTCGCATCTGTTAAAGGGACATTGTGCATATCTGTATTGTAGACGATTCATGTATAGAGCCCATCTGCGGGTGTTTTTGTAATAATGTATAGTACAGCTCGCATCTGTTAAAGGGACATTGTGCATATCTGTAGTGTAGATGATTCATGTATAGAGCCCATCTGCGGGTGTTTTTGTAATAATGTATAGTACAGCTCTTCATCTGTTAAAGGGACATTGTGCATATCTGTAGTGTAGATGATTCATGTATAGAGCCCATCTGCGGGTGTTTTTGTAATAATGTATAGTACAGCTCGCATCTGTTAAAGGGACATTGTGCATATTTGTATTGTAGATGATTCATGTATAGAGCCCATCTGCGGGTGTTTTTGTAATAATGTATAGTACAGCTCTTCATCTGTTAAAGGGACATTGTGCATATCTGTATTGTAGACGATTCATGTATAGAGCCCATCTGCGGGTGTTTTTGTAATAATGTATAGTACAGCTCGCATCTGTTAAAGGGACATTGTGCATATCTGTATTGTAGACGATTCATGTATAGAGCCCATCTGCGGGTGTTTTTGTAATAATGTATAGTACAGCTCGCATCTGTTAAAGGGACATTGTGCATATCTGTATTGTAGACGATTCATGTATAGAGCCCATCTGCGGGTGTTTTTGTAATAATGTATAGTACAGCTCGCATCTGTTAAAGGGACATTGTGCATATCTGTATTGTAGATGATTCATGTATAGAGCCCATCTGCGGGTGTTTTTGTAATAATGTATAGTACAGCTCTTCATCTGTTAAAGGGACATTGTGCATATCTGTATTGTAGATGATTCATGTATAGAGCCCATCTGCGGGTGTTTTTGTAATAATGTATAGTACAGCTCTTCATCTGTTAAAGGGACATTGTGCATATCTGTAGTGTAGACGATTCATGTATAGAGCCCATCTGCGGGTGTTTTTGTAATAATGTATAGTACAGCTCTTCATCTGTTAAAGGGACATTGTGCATATCTGTAGTGTAGATGATTCATGTATAGAGCCCATCTGCGGGTGTTTTTGTAATAATGTATAGTACAGCTCTTCATCTGTTAAAGGGACATTGTGCATATCTGTAGTGTAGATGATTCATGTATAGAGCCCATCTGCGGGTGTTTTTGTAATAATGTATAGTACAGCTCGCATCTGTTAAAGGGACATTGTGCATATCTGTATTGTAGATGATTCATGTATAGAGCCCATCTGCGGGTGTTTTTGTAATAATGTATAGTACAGCTCGCATCTGTTAAAGGGACATTGTGCATATCTGTAGTGTAGATGATTCATGTATAGAGCCCATCTGCGGGTGTTTTTGTAATAATGTATAGTACAGCTCGCATCTGTTAAAGGGACATTGTGCATATCTGTAGTGTAGATGATTCATGTATAGAGCCCATCTGCGGGTGTTTTTGTAATAATGTATAGTACAGCTCGCATCTGTTAAAGGGACATTGTGCATATCTGTATTGTAGACGATTCATGTATAGAGCCCATCTGCGGGTGTTTTTGTAATAATGTATAGTACAGCTCGCATCTGTTAAAGGGACATTGTGCATATCTGTATTGTAGACGATTCATGTATAGAGCCCATCTGCGGGTGTTTTTGTAATAATGTATAGTACAGCTCGCATCTGTTAAAGGGACATTGTGCATATCTGTATTGTAGACGATTCATGTATAGAGCCCATCTGCGGGTGTTTTTGTAATAATGTATAGTACAGCTCGCATCTGTTAAAGGGACATTGTGCATATCTGTAGTGTAGACGATTCATGTATAGAGCCCATCTGCGGGTGTTTTTGTAATAATGTATAGTACAGCTCTTCATCTGTTAAAGGGACATTGTGCATATCTGTAGTGTAGATGATTCATGTATAGAGCCCATCTGCGGGTGTTTTTGTAATAATGTATAGTTTTGCTTATTTTCAGACTAACTAAGCCCTAAAGTATTAGATGTTTACTGGTGCATACTGATTCCTGCAGCTCCTGTATAATCTGTCTTTTCATATGCAGGGAAGGGGGGGGGGTAGTGGAGTATCTGTTGTTCTTGTTTTCTTAGCTCCTTTCAGTGGGTGTCCCAGCCTAACTTCATCAACAGTGCTAAACTGAGAGCCTCTAAGTAAGTTTTAAAAGGATTTATACTGGATTTTTAGATTAGTTTCTGTTCATATTCTTCTTTATTACATGCAGCAATATGAACATTGGTGCATACTGTCCCTTTAAGTCTGCAGATGAATCTGGTCTCCTGTGCTATCAGTATACCTTTAATATACCAGCTGTACACAGTCACTACCTCCTTTTGCCCCTCTCGGGCACTCCCTATTGCTATAATAGAAAAAGGAAATTTATGCTTACCTGATAAATTGATTTCTTCTACGATACAAGTCCACGGATTCATCCTTACTTGTGGGATATTATCCTCCTGCTAACAGGAAGTGGCAAAGAGCACCACAGCAGAGCTGTATATATAGCTCCTCCCTTCTCTCCACCCCCAGTCATTCGACCGAAGGTATAGGAAGAGAAAAGAAAAGCTAAAAGGTGCAGAGGTGACTGAAGTTTTGAACACAAAAATATAATCTGTCTAATATGACAGGGAGGGCCATGGACTCGTCATATCGTAGAAGAAATCAATTTATCAGGTAAGCATACATTTCTTTTTATTCTACAAGATACGACAAGTCCACGGAGTCATCCTTTACTTGTGGGATACAATACCAAAGCTACAGGACACGGATGAACGGGAGGGACAAGACAGATGGTTAAACAGAAGGCACCACTGCTTGAAGAACTTTTCTCCCAAAAATAGCTTCAAAAGAAGCAAAAGTATCAAATTTGTAAAATTTGGAAAAGGTATGAAGGGAGGACCAAGTCGCAGCCTTACAAATCTGTTCAACAGAAGCATCGTTTTTAAAAGCCCATGTGGAAGCCACAACTCTAGTAGAATGAGCTGTAATTCTTTCAGGAGGCTGCTGTCCAGCAGTCTCATATGCCAAACGGATGATGCTTTTCAGCTTAAAAGAAAGAGAGGTAGCCATAGCTTTTTGACTCCTACGCTTTCCAGAATAAACAACAAATAAAGAAGATGTTTGACTGAAATCCTTGGTCGCTTGTAAGTAAAACTTCAAAGCACAAACCACGTCCAAGTTATGTAACAGACGCTACTTCTTAGAAGAAGGATTAGGACATAGAGAAGGAACAACAATTTCCTGATTAATATTCTTATTTGAAACAACCTTAGAAAGGAATCCAGGTTTAGTGCGCAAAACCACCTTATCAGAATGGAATATAAGATAAGGCGAGTCGCATTGTAACGCAGAAAGCTCAGAAACTCTTCGAGCAGAAGAGATAGCAACTAAAAACAAAACTATCCAAGATAAAAGCTTAATATCTATGGAATGCATGGGTTCAAACGGAACCCCTTGAAGAACATTTAGAATTAAATTCAAACTCCATGGCGGAGCAACAGGTTTAAACACAGGCTTGATTCTGACTAAAGCCTGACAAAAAGACTGAACGTCTGGGACATCCGCCAGACGCTTGTGTAGTAAAATTGACAAAGCAGAAATCTGTCCCTTTAAGGAACTAGCCGATAATCCCTTCTCCAATCATTCTTGGAGAAAGGACAAAATCCTAGGAATCCTAACCATACTCCATGAGTAGCCCTTTGATTCGCACCAATAAAGATATTTACGCCATATCTTATGGTAAATTTTCCTAGTGACAGGCTTCCGAGCCTGAATCAAGGTATCAATGACCGACTCAGAGAATCCCCGCTTAGATAAAATCAAGCGTTCAATCTCCAGGTAGTCAGCTGCAGAGAATTTAGATTTGGATTTTGGAACCGACCTTGAATGAGAAGGTCCTGTCTCAGTGGCAGTTTCCACGGTGGCAGAGATGACATTTCCACTAGATCTGCATACCAAGTCCTGCGTGGCCACGCAGGCGCTATCAAGATTACCAAAGCCCTCTCCTGTTTGATTCTGGCAATCAGATGAGGTAGGAGAGGAAAAGGAGGAAACACATAAGCCAGGTTGAACGACCAAGTTACTGCTAGAGCATCTATTAGTACTGCTTGGGGATCCCTTGATCTGGACCCGTAACAAGGAAGTTTGGCATTCTGACGAGATGCCATCAGATCCAATTCCGGTGTGCCCCATTGACGAATCAATGCCGCAAACACCTCCGGATGGAGCTCCCACTCCCCCGGATGAAAAGTCTGACGACTTAGAAAATCCACTTCCCAGTACTCTACTCCTGGGATATAGATTGCTGATAGATGGCAAGAGTGAGTCTCTGCCCATCAAATTATCTTGGAAACCTCTATCATCGCTAGAGAACTCTTTGTTCCCCATTGATGATTGATATATGCTACAGTCGTGATATTGTCCGACTGGAATCTTATGAATTTGGCCAAAGCCAACTGAGGCCACGCTTGAAGCGCGTTGAATATTGCTCTCAGTTCCAGAATATTGATTGGTAGTAGGGACTCCTCCTGAGTCCAAACACCCTGAGCCTTCAGGGAATTCCAGACTGCACCCCAGCCCAAGAGGCTGTTGTCCGTCGTCACTATGACCCATGCTGGTCTGCGGAAGCACAAAATCCCCTTGGACAGATGATCCTGTGACAACCACCAAAGAATAGAGTCTCTGGTCTCTAGATCCAGATTTATCTGAGGAGATAAATCCGCATAATCCCCATTCCACTGTATGAGCATGCACAGCTGCAGTGGTCTGAGATGTAAGCGAGCAAACGGAACGATGTCCATTGCCGCTACCATTAATCCAATTACCTCCATACACTGATGGCCGAGGAATGGACCAAAGTATTTGGCAAGTAGTTAAGATCTTTGACTTTCTGATCTCCGTCAGAAATACTTTCATGTCTACCAAGTCTATCAGAGTTCCTAGGAATGGAACTCTTGTCAGTGGAACTAGTGAACTCTTTTGTATATTCACCTTCCACCCGTGAGTTCTTAAAAAAGCCAACACGATGTCCGTGTGAGATTTGGCTAGTTGGTAACTTGACGCCTGAATCAAAATATCGTCCAGATAGGGCGCCACTGCTATGCCCCGCGGCCTTAGAACCGCCAGAAGGGACCCTAGCACCTTTGTGAAGATTCTGGGAGCTGTGGCCAACCTGAAAGGGAGGGCCACAAACTGGTAGTGTTTGTCCAGGAAGGCGAACCTGAGAAACTGGTGATGATCTCTGTGGATAGGAATGTGAAGATACGCATCCTTTAAGTCCACGGTGGTCATGTATTGACCCTCCTGGATCATTGGTAAAATAGTTTGAATGGTCTCCATCTTGAACGATGGGACTCTGAGAAATTTGTTTAGGCATTTGAAATCTAAAATCGGTCTGAAGGTTCCCTCTTTTTTGGGAACCACGAACAGATTTGAGTAAAACCCCTGCCCCTGTTCTAGTTTTGGAACTGGGCAGATTACACCCATTGTATATAGGTCTTCTACACAGCGTAAGAACGCCTCTCTTTTTGTCTGATCTACAGACAAACGTGAAACATGAAATCTCCCTCTTGGGAAAAAATCCTTGAATTCTAGTAGATACCCCTGGGTCACGTTTTCTAATGCCCAGGGATCCTGAACGTCCCTTGTCCAAGCCTGGGCGAAAAGAGAAAGTCTGCGCCCTACTAGATCCGGTCCCGGATCGGGGGCTGCCCCTTCATGCTGTCTTGGTAGCAGCAGCGTGCTTCTTGGCCTGTTTACCTTTATTCCAGGTCTGGTTAGGTCTCCAGACTGACTTGGATTGTGCAAAATTCCCCCCCTGCTTTGTGGCGGAGGAGGAAGTAGAGGGTCCACCTTTAAAGTTTCGAAAGGAACGAAAATTATTTTGTTTGGCCCTCATTTTAACCGTCTTGTCCTGAGAAAGGGCATGACCTTTACCTCCAGTAATGTCGGAGATTATCTCCTTTAGTTCAGGCTCGAATAGGGTCTTACCTTTAAAAGGAATAGCTAAAAGTTTTGATTTTGATGACACATCAGCAGATCAAGACTTAAGCCATAACACTCTACACGCTAAAATGGCATAGCCTGCATTCTTTGCCGCTAATTTAGCCATTTGAAAAGCGGCATCGGTAATAAAAGAATTAGCTAGCTTGAGAGCCTTAATTCTATCCAAAATATCATCTAATGGGGTCTCAACCTTAAGAGACTCCTCTAGAGCCTCAAACCAAAAAGCTGCTGCAGTAGTTACTGGAACGATGCACGCTATAGGTTGTAGAAGAAAACCCTGATGAATAAACAATTTCTTTAAAAGACCCTCTAATTTTTTATCCATAGGATCTTTGAAAGCACAACTGTCCTCAATAGGAATAGTTGTACGCTTAGCCAGGGTAGAAATAGCTCCCTCCACCTTAGGGACCGTCTGCCAGAAATCCCGAATGGTGTCAGATATGGGAAACATTTTCTTAAAAGTAGGAGGGGGAGAGAACGGAATGCCTGGTCTATCCCATTTCTTAGTAACAATGTCCGAAATCCTTCTAGGGACTGGAAAAACATTAGTGTAAGTAGGGACCTCTAGATATTTATCCATTTTACACAATTTCTCTGGTGGGATTACAATAGGGTCACAATCATCCAGAGTTGCTAAAACCTCCCGGAGTAACAAGCGGAGGTGTTCAAGCTTAAACTTAAAGGCTGTCACATCTGAGTCTGTTTGAGGGAACATCTATCCTTAGTCTGAAAGCTCTCCCTCAGACAGCAAATCCCCCACCCCCAAATCAGAACACTGTGAGGGTACATCGGAGATGGCCAATAAAGCATTAGAGGGCTCAGTATTTACTCTAATACCTGACCTGCTGCGCTTACCCTGTAAACCTGGCAGTTTAGATAATACCTCTGTAAGAGTAGTAGACATAACTGCAGCCATATCTTGCAGGGTAAAAGAATTAGACGCACTAGAAATACTAGGCGTCGCCTGAGCGGGTGTTAGAGGTTGTGACACTTGGGGAGAATTGGATGGCATAACCTTATTCTCTTCAGACTGAGAATCATCCTTAGACATACTTTTATCACCTAAAATATGTTCTTTGCAATGTAAGGCCCTTTCAGTACATGAGGGACACATTTTAAGTGGGGGTTCCACAATGGCTTCTAAACACATAGAACATTGACTTTCAACATGTCAGACATGTTGAAACAGACTAGTAATAACCACAAATAGTCTTGAAAACACTTTATTTAGTGAAAAAAAACAACAATCTGAAAAACGGTACTGCGCCTTTAAGAGTAAAAAAGCGTACAATTTTTCCAAAACTGCTCTAAAATGTTATAATTATCACAATTTTAGTATATATGTGTCTTATCTTGCCATCTAAGATTGCACCACAAGTAAAAAATGCTTAACCCTTAATGGAAAAAAACGTTACTCAAAAACGTTATGAATTTAAGATAGCAACCCACTGCACCTCGCCACAGCTCTGCTGTGGCGCCTACCCGCCCTCAGGGGTCTGTTAAGTCACTCTATCACTTCGTTTAGGCTAAATCTTCAGTTTAGGCCCACCGGAGCTGGAGCTTGCTGCTTGCATAGGAATTTCAACTGCGCATCTGAGGTGCAAAAACAGGCCCCGCCCATCTATATCGATGTCTCTCTGCCTAGTAAAAACCGCTGTAAAGCGGTCTAGAACCTAGCCATGTGGGTTTTTCATATACCCAATCTAATATTGTAAGCCATGTGAAACCCTCCAGTGCCATCAAACATAAAAACGTTTGCTCATAAAAACGTTATGTTGCCCTCTAAGCATAAAACCGTTTTGTCTCAAAAATATTATGTTACCAGTGTCAACCAATTTTCAGCCCATAACATACAGGTTCCAGTAATACCCCCTTCTATTACATGTAGGATTACTGCTTACCCCTTCCCTTATGGGAACAATGTCAGCCAGTTCTGAAATACCACAGTCTCTCCAGAAAAAAATGACTGAACATACCTCAATGCTTGTAGCATGAAAAACGTTCCCCACACTGAAGCTTCTCAAGTACTCCTCAGCCATTCTGTGGGAACTCCTCTGGATCTTACTGACAACTGCTAAGATCATCAGTCTCCAGGCAGAAATCTTCATCCATCTGCTGCCTGAGAAAAAATAGCACTCACTGGTGCCATTTAAAATAAAAAAGTCTTGCTTGAAGAAAATAAAAACTAACATTTTATCACCTCTTTCACTTTACCTCTTCCTATTACTTAGTATAGGCAAAGAGAATGACTGGCGGTGGAGAGAAGGGAAGAGCTATATAGCAGCTCTGCTGTGGTGCTCTTTGCCACTTCCTGTTAGCAGGAGGATAATATCCCACAAGTAAGGATGAATTTGTGGACTCGTCATATCTAGTAGAAGAAAGACACATTTTTTTAACCCCCAGAAAAAAAGATCCGCTATATACCCAACAAAATACTGATACTTGCTATACACCTGGATGTTGACTCACATCCGAATAAGGTGACATTCATGAATGGTTGTCCTTTTTAAAAGTTGATTTTATTTCATCTCCTTCGCTGATCTTTTTGATATCTTTAGGCTCAAACACGATGGATTTCCTAAACTATATAAGCATCCATTCTCTTTGTGTGAATTGTATACTTAGCCATTATGTCTCCTCTTTTGTTTAATGGATTGTTCCTTTCAATAACAAGCATTAATTACTCTACGTGAGATTTCAGTACCGTTTTAACACGATGAACTTAAAAGGAAAGAGGGATGAAAAGAGGCTTTAATATCCAGAGCTAACTGACTAATTACCCTGACAGTATATGCCAAAAAGACCTGGCATAAAGGGTGTACTGGCTTCTAGGAACAAATTTTGGCCCATGTTACTTTGAGACCATTATTTGTGAGACCTATATGCCCTGCTCAGATTATGTACTTAATTTCGACAGACAAACATAAAAGAGAAAGAGACAAAATAGATGACCACAATAAAGACAGATAATGAAATATACAGACAGGGAGACAGAAAGCTGGACAGACAGAAGACAGTTAATATACGTAGATAGTAGGAAATAGTACACATCTTGTACCTGGGAAATTATTTTTTTTTTCTTGTTGTTTGCTGCGTTAGGCCCAGAAAAGAGCTTTTCCAGAGCTGCCAAAGCGGCGCTGGCTTTTGCCACCTTTTTGTTTGGACCTGCACCCCTGAACTTCTGAGAGTCTACCTCCACCTGTAAAAAAAACAAATTATTTTGATCATTTCATAATAAACAAAATGTTTAAAAAGGAAATTTATGCTTACCTGATAAATTTATTTATTTTTCGATACAATGAGTCCACGGATTTCATCCTTACTTGTGGGATATTCACCTCCTGGTCAGCAGGAGGAGGCAAAGAGCACCACAGCAGAGCTGTATAAATAGCTCCTCCCTTCCCTCCCAACCCAGTCATTCGACCGAAGTTAGGAAGAGAAAGGAAAAGCCAAGGTGCAGAGGTGTCTGAAGTTTGAACAAAAATTTAACAACCTGTCTTACTAGAACAGGGCGGGCCGTGGACTCATCATATCAAAAAATAAATACATTTATCAGGTAAGCATAAATTTCCTTTTCTTTTTCAAGATACGATGAGTCCACGGATTTCATCCTTACTTGTGGGATACAATACCAAAGCTATAGTACACGGATGAAACGGGAGGGACAAGACAGGGAACCCAAACGGAAGGCACCACTGCTTGAAAAACCTTACTCCCAAAAACAGCCTCAGCCGAAGCAAAGGCAACACATTTGAAAAATTTAGAAAAAATGTGAAGAGAAAAACAAGTTGCAGCCTTGCAAATCTGTGCAACAGAAGCAACATTTTGGAATGCCCATGAGGAAGAAAACAGCCCCAGTGAAGAGCCGGAATTCATTCGGGAGGCTGCTGTCCAGCAGTCTCATTGCAAACCTGATGACACCCATCAGCCAAAAAGAAAGGGAGGTAGCCGTAGCTTTCTGAACCCTACATTTCCCTGAAAAAATCAGAAACAAAAAAGATGAGTGACAAAAATCCTTAGTCGCTTGTAAGTAGACTTAAAAGCACGGACCACGTCCAAACCGTGTAGCAGGCGTTCCCTCTGAAAGAAGGAATAGGACACAAAGAAGGAACAACAATCCCCTGATCAACGTTCCTGTCCGACACAACTTTAGGAAGAAAACCAGTGCAGAACGGAAAACCACCTTATCCATGAAAAATAAGGCAATGCCAAAAACTTACACTCTTCTAGCAGAAGAATGTCAACAAGAAACAAAACCTTCCAAGATAAAAACTGAATATCTATGGAATGCATAGGTTCAAACGGAACCCCTCGAAGAACTATAAAAACGAAACTCAAACTCCAAAGAGGAGCATTCGGAATTGTCAAAGCCTGACAAAAGAATGAACATCTGGTACATCTGCCAGACACATGTGCAACAAAAAGATAAAGCAGAAATCTGCCCCTTTAGGGAACTTGCTGAGAAACCCCTCTCCAAACCTACTTGGAGAAAAGACCAAATCTCATGAATCCTAATGCCACTCCATGAGTATCCTATGAAGTTACACCAATAAAGATATATTCGCCATAACTTATGGCAAATCGTTCCAGTTACAGGCTTACGTGCCTGAATTAAGGTATCTATGACCGAATCAAAGAACCCCCGCTTGGATAAGATTAAGCGTTCCAACCCCAAGCAGTCAGTCGCAGAGAAACCAGCTTCGGGAGAAGAAAAGGTTTCTGAATGAAAAGATCCATCCTCAATGGAAGCTTCCAAGGTGACAGGGATTGCATGTATACCATAACGGCATACTAAATCATGCAAGGCAACGCAGAAGCGATGAAGCTCACTGATGCCCTTTCCCATGTGATTCGAACAAGTATTCGGAAAAGAAGCGCAAACGGGGAAAATAGATATACTAGACTGAAGGACCAAGGAACTGCCAATGTAACTAACAGCTCAGACTGGACCCAGGACTTGGACCCGTATTCCAGAAACCTGGCATTCTAACAAGAGGCCATGAGATCCAATCAAGCCGACTCCATTTGAAATTCAGGTTGGAGAAAACTCCCGGATGGAGTTCTCCACTCTCCCAGAAGAAAAAACCTGTCTATGTCAGAAAATCCGTTTCCCAAGTGTCCACCCGTGGGACATGGAACGCTGACAGATAGCAAGAATGAGTCTCCATCCACTATATAATATTTTCCACCTCAGCCATGGTTAAGGAACACCTCGTTCCTCCGTATCGCTGACATATTGTCCGTCTGAAAAAAAGGATGAAAACCGGACCGAAGTTTACTGAGGCCAGATCAGCAGAGCCTTGAGCGCACTCTAGGATCCAGGAAGCCTTATAAAAAGAACAGACTCCGCCTGAGTCCATACTCTGCTAAATCATGTTCCCCTGAATAAGTGATCCAGAGAAAAATAGAGGAGACAAATCCGCATAGTCCCCATTCCAGTGCCTGAGTATGCTTAACTACATAGGCCTGAAGTAAAACTAACAAACAGAAGTGAAAGGAAAACAAGACACTGCTCAGTTGATCAACCTCAGAAGAATGAAAGGTAGGGTAGACCTCACCGGAGATTGAACCTGCAACCCATGGGATGTTACAGAGGTCAGCCGCAGCGCATGCCGAGTTATCTGCCCGGCTATCGTCTGTTGCCATCACCATCAGTCCTAAGACTCCTATGTACTAAACCACTGAAGGCTGAGAAGTGGACTGAAGGACTAGGCTCAAATTGAGAGGACTTCATTTCCTGACCACAGTCAGAAAATTTTTCATTGATATGGAATTAATCATGATCCTAAGAAAACTACCCAAGTGCTTGGGACTAAGGAACACTTTCCCAAATACACCTTCCACCCGTGAGATCACGGGAAGCATAACACCACATCTGTGTAAACCCTGCTTGCTGCAAGAACAACGCTGGAACCAGGATATCCGTCAGCTAGGACGCCATTGTTAAGTCCCGTAACTGAAGTGCCGCCAAGAGTAATCCCAGAGTCTCCGTAAGAACTTGGAACTATGGTAAGACTGAAGGACCATGAACAGGAAGAGTTTGACAGGAAAAGCAAACCCTAAAACTTGAGACTATTCTCGAGAACAGCACATGAAAGCACTTATGCTAGAATCCACCGTCGTCATAAATTGACCCTCAAGGAGTAAAGGAGGAAGGGAACAAAATAAAAATTTCCACAACCCGATCAGAAACCCCAGAATCTGTACCAGTATTAGAACTGGAACAATCACTCCAGGTCTGAGAGGTCTCCTACGCAGTGTAAAGACGCCCCTCCTCTCATCTGATCTTCAGACAAGTTTGAAAACAGAAACTGCCTCTGAGAGGAAAACATTTGAGCAAAAAAACGGAGAGTCAGCCCCCTACAAGATCCTTTAATTCCGGATCGGAACATGGACAACATGCTGTCTGTGAGTCAACAGCAGTCTGTCGTTTCCGTATTTAATTTTTTTTTTTTTTAAATAGTCGTTAAGCCAGGTCCAATCAAAGATGACTCCTGGTCAGGAAACCAAAATCTTAGGTTTAGAACATATATCCAGAAAACAAGGCTCTAACCATAAAATCCCAAGAGCCGGAAGAGAAACAACTGAGCTCCCAGCTTGAAAACTGGCAAGGAGAAATTGAAATAAACGAATTATCCAATCATGGATTTCATCCATGGAAGCTACTGACTAAAGCCTCAGTTAACACATCAATACAATATACCATCGCACTAGCGACAGTAGCAAAATACACAGATGGTTTCCTGGTGTATGATCCATCCATAGGTCTATCCGCTAAGGGTACAGAACTTCTCGTAGTGATAGCAACTACTTCTTCCCCTCAAGGAACGACGTCCAGTCTCCTTAGCTGAGTTGGCTACGGGAAACAGTCTTGAAAACATAGACAAATCACAGCAAATGCTTGTCCCTTGCAGAAAAGTAAAGAATAGAGTGTGAAGAAACGCAGGGCACTGCATGTGGGCCATATAATTTCGACTGAAAACTATAGGAAAAATATGTGCCCAATGCTAACAGACTCCCAAACAGCAATCGCCATAGAGGGAGTAAACTCAAACAGAGAAAATAAATTTCAAGTAATAAAATCTTCACATAGGAAAACAATACCGTTACTGTCTCTTTAAATCTGAAAGTAACTCCATTTTGTATGTCTTTGTACCATCCTACGTCACAAAGGATGAATAAACAAATAACCAGCCTCAATTCGTGTAATAAAATTTACACAGAAAAAATGTTACAGTCTCTTTAAATTTTAAAGGAACAACTTATTTCTGTTGTGCAGAACAATCCAATAAAAATAATAATAATATTGTTGAAAATGGACATCGCTAAGAACTTCAAAGAAAAACAATGTCCTTGCCAAGAACCGCAGAGCACTGCCTGTGGCTCATAAAATTATTCTGGACACTAAAGCAGAAAATTGTGGCATGGAGTGGCCGGTGTCACCAGACTCTTTACAGCCATAGCTTTTATAAAGAGGATAAACAATAAAGAATTGGACACCTAAAAAACAGTACTGTTTCTTTAAATGTTAAACCAACATTATGTTTAGTGTGCTTTTGTAGAATCCTATCACAAAGGATAACTGGCCCAAACAACTGAAATTTATACAATAAGGACTCTCATAAAGTGGAAACACCACATTGAGGAATTGTGTTTATTGTGTGCTTTACAACGGACACATAATTCAAACAGTCCTGGACCTACTGAACTGCAGCTATTGTGCTGGAGATGTCACAGTGACTAAATTAACAGAAAAGTCATCAATAACTTTAAACATGTCTGCCCCCCTGATGTTTACAGGTCCTGCCCTGAGTACTACATAGCTGCGTACACGCTCTACCTTCCGATATCTTAATGGAGGTATCGAGCGCAGCTGACAAATGCTCCTAGAGCTCCGCCCCTCGTGGGCGTGACAGTACTCCAGCTCCTAGCACGCTGACTGAACTGCGGCTACAGATGGAGGAGAGGGTGCAGAAAAAATGGCGGGAAGAAAACTCCGCCCATCGTGGACGTTCCGACATCAATCTCCCAGTCGCCATTAATATCTTATGGATCTGGCACCGGGGATAAAACGAAGGACTTAAAAGAGTAGCCAAGTATGCTACTGCATGACAAACAGCCCAAAAATAAAAGTTAGCCGTCTCCTGGTCGGTATAACCTATGTTAAAACCGCCGGGAGGAAAATAACACAGACTTCCACTAGTGTCAGCACATTCAAATACTGGCCAGACATAAACCTGCTTAGCTTCCCTGTTCAAACAGGAACTGTTATAAGCAGGACAATTAGATAGTAGTCACAATACCCTGGACATGTGAAACGGTTAACCATCTCCGGTCGGCATATTTAATGTTAAAACCGCCGGGAGGAAAATGACACTAATTCCAGCCATCTGTATTACCACAATAAGGAGCCCATACTCGATCTTAGCCCTTGCATGTGATAAGAGATAATATAGTGCTCACTTCCTTCTGAGAAAAGTTTTTTATGTCCCCAGAAATAAAAAGTTTGCACTTACCTCAAACGCTGTGCGACAGCATGGCAGTCCAGCAGGTTTTCAGAGGTCCTCTACCTCCCATAGCCCTGTGGACAAAGATCAGCCTGAGTTAAAAGTGCTTAGGCTATCTATATTAGGGCAGCAAATATGTATAGGAGGCGCAGTGAGAATTATGTCCCACCAGTTCCTATTGCTCTAAAGCCACCAAATGCTTCACTTTTAACTGAAGAGACTGATCTGGTCTAGGCTACACCCCAGCACAAAGTAGCACTTAGTGGCACCACTTTAAAAAATAATAAACACTTGATTGAAGAATCTTTACTAACACCTCACTTTGCCATCTCCTATCACTAACACAGGCAAAGAGAATGACTGGGTTGGGAGGGAAGGGAGGAGCTATTTATACAGCTCTGCTGTGGTGCTCTTTGCCACCTCCTGCTGACCAGGAGGTGAATATCCCACAAGTAAGGATGAAATCCGTGGACTCATTGTATCTTGAAAAAGAAAAGGGAAACCCTGAAATAACAGGTTTAAATGGTTATATAACAATTATATTGTGTATAAAAATGAAACTATACGTAACTTAGCAGCTCAGAAGAAGAAAAAAAATATTTAAAGCGAAAGTTGAATGACGTAAAGGGACACTGAGCCCAGATTTTTTCTTTCATGATTCAGATAGAGCATGACATTTTAAGCAACTTTATAATTTACTCCTATTAGCAGTTTTTCTTCGTTCTCTTTATTTTAAAAGCAGGAATGTAAATCTTAGCAGCCAGCCCATTTTAGGTTCAGCACCATGGATAGTGCTTGCTTATTGGAGGATTACATTTACCCACCAATAAGCAAGCATAACCCAGGTTATCAACCAAAAATGGGCCAGCACCTATGCATCACATCCCTGCTTTTTAAATAAAGATAGCAAGAGAACAAAGAAAAATTGATAATAGGAGTAAATTAGAAAGTTGCTTAAAATTGC
Source organism: Bombina bombina (assembly GCF_027579735.1). Taxonomy (NCBI): domain Eukaryota; kingdom Metazoa; phylum Chordata; class Amphibia; order Anura; family Bombinatoridae; genus Bombina; species Bombina bombina. Next base: position 157,768,559 of record NC_069510.1, read on the forward strand.
TGCTCTATCTGAATCATGAAAGAAAAAATATTGGTTTAGTGTCGCTTTAAAGGCCAGTATTAAAAAACATAATTTATGCTTACCTGATAAATTTATTTCTCTTGTAGTGTATCCAGTCCACGGATCATCCATTACTTGTGGGATATTCTCCTTCCCAACAGGAAGTTGCAAGAGGATCACCCACAGCAGAGCTGCTATATAACTCCTCCCCTCACTGCCATATCCAGTCATTCGACCGAAACAAGACGAGAAAGGAGAAACCATAGGGTGCAGTGGTGACTGTAGTTTAATTAAAATTTAGACCTGCCTTAAAAGGACAGGGCGGGCCGTGGACTGGATACACTACAAGAGAAATAAATTTATCAGGTAAGCATAAATTATGTTTTCTCTTGTTAAGTGTATCCAGTCCACGGATCATCCATTACTTGTGGGATACCAATACCAAAGCTAAAGTACACGGATGATGGGAGGGACAAGGCAGGAACCTAAACGGAAGGAACCACTGCCTGTAGAACCTTTCTCCCAAAAACAGCCTCCGAAGAAGCAAAAGTATCAAATTTGTAAAATTTTGAAAAGGTATGAAGTGAAGACCAAGTCGCAGCTTTGCAAATCTGTTCAACAGAAGCCTCATTTTTAAAGGCCCAGGTGGAAGCCACAGCTCTAGTAGAATGAGCTGTAATCCTTTCAGGAGGCTGCTGTCCAGCAGTCTCATAGGCTAAACGGATTATACTCCGTAGCCAAAAAGAAAGATAGGTTGCCGAGGCCTTTTGACCTCTCCTCTGTCCAGAGTAAACAACAAACAGGTTAGATGTTTGATGAAAATCTTTAGTAGCCTGTAAGTAAAACTTCAAGGCACGGACTACATCTAGATTATGCAAAAGACGTTCCTTCTTTGAAGAAGGATTAGGACACAATGATGGAACAACAATCTCTTGATTGATATTCTTGTTAGAAACCACCTTGGGTAAAAACCCAGGTTTTGTACGCAGAACTACTTTATCTGAATGAAAGATCAGATAAGGAGAATCACAATTTAAGGCAGATAACTCCGAGACTCTTCGAGCCGAGGAAATAGCCATCAGAAACAGAACTTTCCATGATAGAAGTTTGACATCAATAGAATGAAGGGGTTCAAACGGAACCCCTTGGAAAACCTTAAGAACCAAGTTTAAGCTCCATGGAGGAGCAACAGGTTTAAACACAGGCTTAATTCTAACTAAAGCCTGACAAAATGCCTGAACGTCTGGAACTTCTGCCAGACGCCTGTGAAAAAGAATAGACAAAGCAGAAATCTGTCCCTTTAAAGAACTAGCTGATAATCCTTTGTCCAAACCCTCTTGGAGGAAGGACAATATCCTAGGAATCCTAACCCTACTCCATGAGTAATTCTTGGATTCACACCAATGAAGATATTTACGCTATATCTTGTGGTCGATTTTCCTGGTGACAGGCTTTCGTGCCTGTATTAAGGTATTAATGACTGACTCGGAGAAGCCACGCTTTGATAGGATCAAGCGTTCAATCTCCATGCAGTCAGTCTCAGAGAAATTAGATTCGGATGATTGAAAGGACCTTGTATTAGAAGGTCTTGTCTCAGAGGCAGAGTCCATGGTGGAAAGGATGAAATGTCCACCAGATCTGCATATCAGGTCCTGCGTGGCCACGCAGGCGCTATCAGAATCACCGATGCTCTCTCCTGTCTGATTTTGGCAATCAGTCGAGGGAGCAGAGGAAACGGTGGAAACACATAAGCCAGGTTGAAGAACCAAGGAGCTGCTAGAGCATCTATCAGCGTCGCTTCTGGGTCCCTGGACCTGGATCCTTAACAAGGAAGCTTGGCGTTCTGGCGAGACGCCATGAGATCCAGTTCTGGTTTTCCCCAACGATGGACCAATTGAGCAAACACCTCCGGATGGAGCTCCCACTCCCCCGGATGAAAAGTCTGACGACTTAGAAAATCCGCCTCCCAGTTCTCTACGCCCGGGATATGGATCGCTGATAGGTGGCAAGAGTGAGTCTCTGCCCAGCGAATTATCTTGGAGACTTCCGACATCGCTAGGGAACTCCTGGTTCCCCCTTGATGGTTGATGTAAGCCACAGTCCGACTGAAATCTGATGAAACCTCAGTGTTGCTAACTGAGGCCAAGCTAGAAGAGCATTGAATATTGCTCTTAACTCCAAAATATTTATTGGGAGGAGTTTCTCCTCCTGAGTCCATGAACCCTGAGCCTTCAGGGAGTTCCAGACTGCACCCCAACCTAGAAGGCTGGCATCTGTTGTTACAATCGTCCAATCTGGCCTGCGAAAGGTCATACCCTTGGACAGGTAGACCCGAGATAACCACCAAAGAAGAGAATCTCTGGTTTCCTGATCCAGATTTAGTAGAGGGGACAAATCTGTGTAATCCCCATTCCACTGACTGAGCATGCATAATTGCAGCGGTCTGAGATGCAGGCGCGCAAATGGCACTATGTCCATCGCCGCTACCATTAAGCCGATTACTTCCATGCACTGAGCAACCGCAGGGCGCGGAATGGAGTGAAGAACACGGCAAGCATTTAGAAGTTTTGATAACCTGGACTCCGTCAGGTAAATTTTCATTTCTACAGAATCTATAAGAGTCCCTAGGAAGGAAACCCTTGTGAGAGGAGATAGAGAACTCTTTTCTTCATTCACTTTCCACCCATGCGACCTCAGAAATGACAGAACTATCTCTGTATGAGACTTGGCAATTTGAAAGCTTGACGCCTGTATCAGGATGTCGTCTAGATAAGGAGCCACCGCTATGCCTCGCGGTCTTAGAACCACCAGAAGTGAGCCCAGAACCTTTGTAAAAATTCTTGAGGCTGTAGCCAACCCGAAGGGAAGAGCTACAAATTGGTAATGCCTGTCTAGAAAGGCAAACCTTAGGAACCGATGATGATTCTTGTGAATCGGAATGTGAAGGTAGGCATCCTTTAAGTCCACTGTGGTCATGTACTGACCCTCTTGGATCATGGGTAAGATGGTCTTTTTTTGGGAACCACAAACAGATTTGAATAAAAACCCTGTCCTTGTTCCGTCCGCGGAACTGGATGGATCACTCCCATTACTAGGAGGTCTTGCACGTAGGAATGCCTCTTTCTTTATCTGGTTTGCAGATAATCTTGAAAGGTGAAATCTCCCTTGTGGAGGAGAAGCTTTGAAGTCCAGAAGATATCCCTGAGATATGATCTCCAACGCCCAGGGATCCTGAACATCTCTTGCCCACGCCTGGGCGAAGAGAGAAAGTCTGCCCCCTACTAAATCCGTTGCCGGATAGGGGGCCGTTCCTTCATGCTGTCTTGGAGGCAGCAGCAGCAGGCTTTCTGGCCTGCTTGCCCTTGTTCCAGGACTGGTTAGATTTCCAGGCCTGCTTGGATTGAGCAAAAGTTCCCTCTTGTTTTGAAGCAGAGGAAGTTGATGCTGCACCTGCCTTGAAATTTCGAAAGGCACGAAAATTAGACTGTTTGGCCCTTGATTTGGCCCTGTCCTGAGGAAGGGTATGACCCTTACCTCCAGTAATGTCAGCAATAATTTCTTTCATACCAGGCCCGAATAAGGTCTGCCCCTTGAAAGGAATGTTGAGTAATTTAGACTTTGAAGTCACGTCAGCTGACCAGGATTTAAGCCATAGCGCCCTACGCGCCTGGTTTGCGAATCCGGAATTCTTAGCCGTTAGTTTAGTCAAATGAACAATGGCATCAGAAACAAATGAGTTAGCTAGCTTAAGTGTTCTAAGCTTGTCAATGATTTCAGTCAATGGAGCTGTATGGATGGCCTCTTCCAGGGCCTCAAACAAGAACGCCGCAGCAGCAGTGACAGGCGCAATGCATGCAAGGGGCTGTAAAATAAAACCTTGTTGAATAAACATTTTCTTAAGGTAACCCTCTAATTTTTTATCCATTGGATCTGAATCAACCGGGATAGTGGTACGCTTTGCTAAAATAGAAACTGCTCCCTCCACCTTAGGGACCGTCTGCCATAAGTCCCGTGTAGTGGCGTCTATTGGAAACATTTTTCTAAATATAGGAGGGGGGGGGGGAAACGGCACACCGGGTCTATCCCACTCCTTACTAATAATTTCTGTAAAACTTTTAGGTATTGGAAAAAAATCAGTACACACCGGCACTGCATAGTATTTATCCAGTCTACACAATTTCTCTGGCACTGCAATTGTGTCACAGTCATTCAGAGCAGCTAACACCTCCCCAAGCAATACACAGAGGTTCTCAAGCTTAAATTTAAAATTAGAAATCTCTGAATCAGGTTTCCCCGAGTCAGAGATGTCACCCACAGACTGAAGCTCTCCGTCCTCAGGTTCTGCATATTGTGACGCAGTATCAGACATGGCTCTTACAGCATCTACGCGCTCTGTATCTCGTCTAACCCCAGAGCTATCACGCTTGCCTCTTAATTCAGGCAATCTGGCTAATACCGCTGACAGGGTATTATCCATGATCGCAGCCATGTCCTGCAAAGTAATCGCTATGGGCGTCCCTGATGTACTTGGCGCCATATTAGCGTGAGTCCCTTGAGCGGGAGGCAAAGGGTCCGACACGTGGGGAGAGTTAGTCGGCATAACTTCCCCCTCGACAGAACCCTCTGGTGACAATTCTTTTATAGATAAAGACTGGTCGTTACTGTTTAAGGTGAAATCAATACATTTAGTACACATTCTCCTATGGGGCTCCACCATGGCTTTTAAACATAATGAACAAGTAGTTTCCTCTGTGTCAGACATGTTTGTACAGACTAGCAATGAGACTAGCAAGCTTGGAAAACACTTTAAAGCAAGTTAACAAGCAATATAAAAAACGTTACTGCGCCTTTAAGAAAAACAAATTTTGTCAAAATTTGAAATAACAGTGAAAAAAGGCAGTTACACTAACGAAATTTTTACAGTGTATGTAACAAGTTAGCAGAGCATTGCACCCACTTGCAAATGGATGATTAACCCCTTAATACCAAAAACGGAATAACAAATGACAAAAACGTTTTTAAAACCAGTCACAACTGCCACAGCTCTACTGTGGCTGTTACCTTCATCAAACACGACTTTTGAAGCCTTTTGAGCCCTTCAGAGATGTCCTGTATCATGCAGAGGGAAGCTGAATGTCTCTGTCTGTAATTTTAGCTGCGCAGAAAAGCGATAAAATAGGCCCCTCCCACTCATATTACAACAGTGGAAAGCCTCAGGAAACTGTTTCTAGGCAAAAATCAAACCAGCCATGTGGAAAAAAACTAGGCCCCAATAAGTTTTATCACCAAGCATATATAAAAACGATTAAACATGCCAGCAAACGTTTTATATTACACTTTTATAAGAGTATGTATCTCTGTTAATAAGCCTGATACCAGTCGCTATTAAATCACTGCATTTATGCTTAACTTACATTAATCCGGTATCAGCAGCATTTTCTAGCAAATTCCATCCCTAGAAAAATGTTAACTGCACATACCTTATTGCAGGATACCCTGCACGCCATTCTCCCTCTGAAGTTACCTCACTCCTCAGAATATGTGAGAACAGCAAAGGATCTTAGTTACTTCTGCTGAGATCATAGAAAATGCAGGCAGATTCTTCTTCCAAATACTGCCTGAGATAAACAGTACACTCCGGTACCATTTAAAAATAATAAACTTTTGATTGAAGAAAAAAAACTAACTATAATACACCACTCTCCTCTTACTACCTCCATCTTTGTTGAGAGTTGCAAGAGAATGACTGGATATGGCAGTGAGGGGAGGAGCTATATAGCAGCTCTGCTGTGGGTGATCCTCTTGCAACTTCCTGTTGGGAAGGAGAATATCCCACAAGTAATGGATGATCCGTGGACTGGATACACTTAACAAGAGAAATACTCTTAAAAACATGGGAACTTTAAGTCATTAAACTTTACAATTACCCTTCTTTTTTAAAATACTTACCTTTTTGTTACTGTAAACTTACCTCTGATTCTCTGCCTGCATCTCCTTCAGTATTGAGCAGATTGGTGTCGAATCAGGCTTCCTCCAATTGCTGTGTGCCCCCTTTGCGTCCAGCTCATGAGGCACACAATGATTGGAGGAAGCTGGATTGTCCTCGATATGCAAAATACTGAAGGAGTCATTCAACTTTACAATAACTTTAACAGCTCTTTAAACAGAGAACTCACCTCCATGACAAAACGTTTATCATGACTCCCTCCGCTTTCAGATATGAGTTCGTACTTGAGACCTCGCCTTTTCTCATTCAGTTCCATCACAGGGTTCTTGCCGCTGGCTGTAAGGATAGGGCCCTGAGTCCTGACCTGCATGAGAGGTACACTTTGCTTATCATGGTACCAAGACGAACACAGATTTTGCATCTCACACTTGTCCCTGACAACCGCAAGCTTGTTTACAGACCAATTGTTAGCATTTAATTGAAGCAATTATTATTTATTCAGCAAGGTAATTAGGAAATGTGTCTTAGATCTGTAGAGAACATTACTCTGCATGCTGGCTGCTGGGACAGTTTAGTGCTAATAGAAGTTGCAATTAATAATAACATAACCAAATTAATCTGTCTGCATATCAAACAAATACTGTGTCCATTGAGTTGTGGTTTTCTTTGATGTTTTTCCCACAAATCTTCAGTTGATAAAATATTTTTCTGTTGTTTATTTCCAGAAGAAGGATGACCTTGGATGTGGCCGGTACTGTGCCACGGTAAGATATGGTAGACATAGGTGTAGTTTCCTTTGTGCAGACGTGTTTTTGTAGCATTGCACATAAGTGTCTGCGTGTAAAATGTAAGCACCTCTCTATATAGTGCATATGTTATATGTGTCTGTGTGTAATATATAAGCACCTCTGTATATAGTGCATATGTTATATGTGTCTGTGTGTATTATATAAGCACCTCTGTATATAGTGCATACGTTATATGTGTCTGTGTATATTATATAAGCACCTCTGTATATAGCGCATACGTTATATGTGTCTGTGTGTATTATATAAGCACCTCTGTATATAGTGCATACGTTATATGTGTCTGTGTGTATTATATAAGCACCTCTGTATATAGCGCATACGTTATATGTGTCTGTGTGTATTATATAAGCACCTCTGTATATAGCGCATACGTTATATGTGTCTGTGTGTATTATATAAGCACCTCTGTATATAGTGCATATGTTATATGTGTCTGTGTGTATTATATAAGCACCTCTGTATATAGTGCATATGTTATATGTGTCTGTGTATAATATATAAGCACCTCTGTATATAGTGCATACGTTATATGTGTCTGTGTGTATTATATAAGCACCTCTGTATATAGTGCATATGTTATATGTGTCTGTGTGTATTATATAAGCACCTCTGTATATAGTGCATACGTTATATGTGTCTGTGTGTATTATATAAGCACCTCTGTATATAGTGCATACGTTATATGTGTCTGTGTGTAATATATAAGCACCTCTGTATATAGTGCATACGTTATATGTGTCTGTGTGTATTATATAAGCACCTCTGTATATAGTGCATATGTTATATGTGTCTGTGTGTATTATATAAGCACCTCTGTATATAGCGCATACGTTATATGTGTCTGTGTGTATTATATAAGCACCTCTGTATATAGCGCATATGTTATATGTGTCTGTGTGTATTATATAAGCACCTCTGCATATAGCGCATACGTTATATGTGTCTGTGTGTATTATATAAGCACCTCTGTATATAGCGCATACGTTATATGTGTCTGTGTGTATTATATAAGCACCTCTGTATATAGTGCATACGTTATATGTGTCTGTGTGTGTTATATAAGCACCTCTGTATATAGTGCATACGTTATATGTGTCTGTGTGTATTATATAAGCACCTCTGTATATAGTGCATACGTTATATGTGTCTGTGTGTATTATATAAGCACCTCTGTATATAGTGCATACGTTATATGTGTCTGTGTGTATTATATAAGCACCTCTGTATATAGTGCATACGTTATATGTGTCTGTGTGTATTATATAAGCACCTCTGTATATAGTGCATACGTTATATGTGTCTGTGTGTATTATATAAGCACCTCTGTATATAGTGCATACGTTATATGTGTCTGTGTGTATTATATAAGCACCTCTGTATATAGTGCATATGTTATATGTGTCTGTGTATAATATATAAGCACCTCTGTATATAGCGCATACGTTATATGTGTCTGTGTGTATTATATAAGCACCTCTGTATATAGCGCATATGTTATATGTGTCTGTGTGTAATATATAAGCACCTCTGTATATAGCGCATACGTTATATGTGTCTGTGTGTATTATATAAGCACCTCTGTGTATAGCGCATACGTTATATGTGTCTGTGTGTAATATATAAGCACCTCTGTATATAGTGCATATGTTATATGTGTCTGTGTGTAATATATAAGCACCTCTGTATATAGCGCATATGTTATATGTGTCTGTGTGTAATATATAAGCACCTCTGTATATAGTGCATATGTTATATGTGTCTGTGTGTAATATATAAGCACCTCTGTATATAGCGCATATGTTATATGTGTCTGTGTGTATTATATAAGCACCTCTGTATATAGCGCATATGTTATATGTGTCTGTGTGTATTATATAAGCACCTCTGTATATAGCGCATACGTTATATGTGTCTGTGTGTATTATATAAGCACCTCTGTATATAGTGCATATGTTATGTGTGTCTGTGTGTATTATATAAGCACCTCTGTATATAGTGCATATGTTATATGTGTCTGTGTGTAATATATAAGCACCTCTGTATATAGTGCATATGTTATATGTGTCTGTGTGTATTATATAAGCACCTCTGTATATAGTGCATATGTTATATGTGTCTGTGTGTAATATATAAGCACCTCTGTATATAGTGCATATGTTATATGTGTCTGTGTGTAATATATAAGCACCTCTGTATATAGCGCATATGTTATATGTGTCTGTGTGTATTATATAAGCACCTCTGTATATAGTGCATATGTTATATGTGTCTGTGTTGTATTTATTAAGCACCTCTGTATATAGCTGCAATATGTTATATGTGTCTGTGTGTAATATATAAGCTCCTCTGTATTAGCTGCATACGTTATATGGTCTGTGAGATATATATATAAGCACCTCTGTATATAGTGCATACTGTTATATGTGGTCTGTGTGTAATATATAAGCACCTCTGTAATATAGGGCATACTGTTTTATGTGTCTGTGTGTATTATATAAGCACCTCTGTATATAGCTGCATACTGTTATATGTGTCTGTGTGTATTATATAAGCAGCCTCTGTATATAGTAGCATATGTTATATGTGTCTGTGTGTATTATATAAGCACCTCTGTATTATAGGCTGCATACTGATATATGATGTCTGTGTGTATTATATAAGCACCTCTGTATATAGCGCATATGTTATATGATGTCTGTGCTGTATTATATAAGGCACCTCTGTATATAGCGCATATGTTATATGTGTCTGGTGTATTATATAAGCACCTCTGTATATAGCTGCATAGTAATATGTGTCTGTGTGTATTATATAAGCACCTCTGTATATAGTGCATACGTTATATGTGTCTGTGTGTAATATATAAGCACCTCTGTATATAGCGCATAGTATATGTGGTCTGTGTGTATTATATAAGCACCTCTGTATATAAAAGTGCATATGTTATATGTGTCTGTGTGTATATGTAGCCTCTGAGTGTAAGTGTGTGTATATATAAGCACCTCTGTATATAGTGCATACTGTTATATGTGTCTGTGTGTATTATATAAGCACCTCTGTATATAGTGCATATGTTATATGTGTCTGTGTGTATTATCTAAGCACCTCTGTATATAGGCATATGTTATATGTGTCTGTGTGTATTATATAAGCACCTCTGTATATAGTGCATATGTTATATGTGTCTGTGTGTATTATATAAGCACCTCTGTATATAGTGCATATGTTATATGTGTCTGTGTGTATTATTTAAGCACCTCAGTATATAGGCATATGTTATATGTGTCCTGTGTGTATTATACCTTAGAACACCTCTGTATATAGTGCATATGTTATATGTGTCTGTGTGTATTATATAAGCACCTCTGTATATAGTGCATATGTTATATGTGTCCTGTGTGTATTATATAAGCACCTCTGTATATAGTGCATACTGTTATATGTGTCTGTGTGTATTATATAAGCACCTCTGTATATAGTGCATATGTTATATGTGTCTGTGTGTAATATATAAGCACCTCTGTATATAGCTGCATACTGTTATATGTGTCTGTGTGTATTATATAAGCACCTCTGTATATAGTGCATATGTTATATGTGTCTGTGTGTATTATATAAGCACCTCTGTATATAGTGCATACGTTATATGTGTCTGTGTGTATTATATAAGCACCTCTGTATAAGTGCATATGTTATATGTGTCTGTGTGTAATATATAAGCACCTCTGTATATAGCTGCATACTGTTATATGTGTCTGTGTGTATTATATAAGCCACCTCTGCATATGTTATATGTGTCTGTGTGTATTATATAAGCACCTCTGTATATAGCGCATATGTTATATGTGTCTGTGTGTATTATATAAGCACCTCTGTATATAGTGCATATGTTATATGTGTCTGTGTGTATTATATAAGCACCTCTGTATATAGTGCATATGTTTATATGTGTCTGTGTGTAATATATAAGCACCTCTGTATATAGCGCATATGTTATATGTGTCTGTGTGTATTATATAAGCACCTCTGTATATAGTGCATACGTTATATGTGTCTGTGTGTAATATATAAGCACCTCTGTATATAGTGCATATGTTATATGTGTCTGTGTGTATTATATAAGCACCTCTGTATATAGTGCATATGTTATATGTGTCTGTGTGTATTATATAAGCACCTCTGTATATAGTGCATATGTTATATGTGTCTGTGTGTATTATATAAGCACCTCTGTATATAGCGCATATGTTATATGTGTCTGTGTGTATTATATAAGCACCTCTGTATATAGCGCATATGTTATATGTGTCTGTGTGTATTATATAAGCACCTCTGTATATAGCGCATATGTTATATGTGTCTGTGTGTATTATATAAGCACCTCTGTATATAGCGCATATGTTATATGTGTCTGTGTGTATTATATAAGCACCTCTGTATATAGTGCATACGTTATATGTGTCTGTGTGTATTATATAAGCACCTCTGTATATAGCGCATATGTTATATGTGTCTGTGTGTATTATATAAGCACCTCTGTATATAGTGCATATGTTATATGTGTCTGTGTGTATTATATAAGCACCTCTGTATATAGTGCATATGTTATATGTGTCTGTGTGTATTATATAAGCACCTCTGTATATAGTGCATATGTTATATGTGTCTGTGTGTATTTATATAGCACCTCTGTATATAGTGCATATGTTATATGTGTCTGTGTGTATATATAAGCACCTCTGTATATAGTGCAATATGTTATATGTGTCTGTGTGTATTATATAAGCACCTCTGTATATAGTGCATACGTTATATGTGTCTGTGTGTAATATATAAGCACCTCTGTATATAGTGCATACGTTATATGTGTCTGTGTGTATTATATAAGCACCTCTGTATATAGTGCATATGTTATATGTGTCTGTGTGTATTATATAAGCACCTCTGTATATAGTGCATACGTTATATGTGTCTGTGTGTATTATATAAGCACCTCTGTATATAGTGCATACGTTATATGTGTCTGTGTGTATTATATAAGCACCTCTGTATATAGTGCATACGTTATATGTGTCTGTGTGTATTATATAAGCACCTCTGTATATAGTGCATATGTTATATGTGTCTGTGTGTAATATATAAGCACCTCTGTATATAGTGCATATGTTATATGTGTCTGTGTGTAATATATAAGCACCTCTGTATATAGTGCATATGTTATATGTGTCTGTGTGTAATATATAAGCACCTCTGTATATAGCGCATACGTTATATGTGTCTGTGTGTATTATATAAGCACCTCTGTATATAGCGCATACGTTATATGTGTCTGTGTGTATTATATAAGCACCTCTGTATATAGTGCATATGTTTATATGTGTCTGTGTGTATTATATAAGCACCTCTGTATATAGTGCATATGTTATATGTGTCTGTGTGTATTATATAAGCACCTCTGTATATAGCGCATACGTTATATGTGTCTGTGTGTATTATATAAGCACCTCTGTATATAGCGCATACGTTATATGTGTCTGTGTGTATTATATAAGCACCTCTGTATATTAGTGCATATGTTATATGTGTCTGTGTGTATTATATAAGCACCTCTGTATATAGTGCATACTGTTATTTGTGTCTGTGTGTATTATATAAGCACCTCTGTATATAGTGCATATGTTATATGTGTCTGTGTGTATTATATAAGCACCTCTGTATATAGTGCATATGTTATATGTGTCTGTGTGTATTATATAAGCACCTCTGTATATAGCGCATATGTTATATGTGTCTGTGTGTATTATATAAGCACCTCTGTATATAGCGCATACGTTATATGTGTCTGTGTGTATTATATAAGCACCTCTGTATATAGTGCATATGTTATATGTGTCTGTGTGTAATATATAAGCACCTCTGTATATAGCGCATATGTTATATGTGTCTGTGTGTATTATATAAACACCTCTGTATATAGTGCATATGTTATATGTGTCTGTGTGTATTATATAAGCACCTCTGTATATAGTGCATATGTTATATGTGTCTGTGTGTATTATATAAGCACCTCTGTATATAGTGCATACGTTATATGTGTCTGTGTGTATTATATAAGCACCTCTGTATATAGTGCATATGTTATATGTGTCTGTGTGTAATATATAAGCACCTCTGTATATAGCGCATATGTTATATGTGTCTGTGTGTATTATATAAGCACCTCTGTATATAGTGCATATGTTATATGTGTCTGTGTGTATTATATAAGCACCTCTGTATATAGTGCATATGTTATATGTGTCTGTGTGTATTATATAAGCACCTCTGTATATAGTGCATATGTTATATGTGTCTGTGTGTATTATATAAGCACCTCTGTATATAGCGCATATGTTATATGTGTCTGTGTGTATTATATAAGCACCTCTGTATATAGTGCATACTGTTATATGTGTCTGTGTGTATTATATAAGCACCTCTGTATATAGTGCATACGTTATATGTGTCTGTGTGTATTATATAAGCACCTCTGTATATAGTGCATATGTTATATGTGTCTGTGTGTATTATATAAGCACCTCTGTATATAGCGCATATGTTATATGTGTCTGTGTGTATTATATAAGCACCTCTGTATATAGTGCATATGTTATATGTGTCTGTGTGTATTATATAAGCACCTCTGTATATAGCGCATATGTTATATGTGTCTGTGTGTATTATATAAGCACCTCTGTATATAGTGCATATGTTATATGTGTCTGTGTGTATTATATAAGCACCTCTGTATATAGCGCATATGTTATATGTGTCTGTGTGTATTATATAAGCACCTCTGTATATAGTGCATATGTTATATGTGTCTGTGTGTATTATATAAGCACCTCTGTATATAGTGCATATGTTATATGTGTCTGTGTGTAATATATAAGCACCTCTGTATATAGTGCATATGTTATATGTGTCTGTGTGTATTATATAAGCACCTCTGTATATAGTGCATACTGTTATATGTGTCTGTGTGTATTATATAAGCACCTCTGTATATAGTGCATATGTTATATGTGTCTGTGTGTATTATATAAGCACCTCTGTATATAGTGCATATGTTATATGTGTCTGTGTGTATTATATAAGCACCTCTGTATATAGTGCATATGTTATATGTGTCTGTGTGTATTATATAAGCACCTCTGTATATAGTGCATATGTTATATGTGTCTGTGTGTATTATATAAGCACCTCTGTATATAGTGCATATGTTATATGTGTCTGTGTGTATTATATAAGCACCTCTGTATATAGTGCATATGTTATATGTGTCTGTGTGTAATATATAAGCACCTCTGTATATAGCGCATATGTTATATGTGTCTGTGTGTATTATATAAGCACCTCTGTATATAGTGCATATGTTATATGTGTCTGTGTGTATTATATAAGCACCTCTGTATATAGTGCATATGTTATATGTGTCTGTGTGTATATATATAAGCACCTCTGTATATAGTGCATATGTTATATGTGTCTGTGTGTATTATATAAGCACCTCTGTATATAGCGCATATGTTATATGTGTCTGTGTGTAATATATAAGCACCTCTGTATATAGTGCATATGTTATATGTGTCTGTGTGTATTATATAAGCACCTCTGTATATAGCGCATATGTTATATGTGTCTGTGTGTATTATATAAGCACCTCTGTATATAGTGCATATGTTATATGTGTCTGTGTGTAATATATAAGCACCTCTGTATATAGTGCATACGTTATATGTGTCTGTGTGTATTATATAAGCACCTCTGTATATAGCGCATACGTTATATGTGTCTGTGTGTATTATATAAGCACCTCTGTATATAGTGCATATGTTATATGTGTCTGTGTGTATTATATAAGCACCTCTGTATATAGTGCATATGTTATATGTGTCTGTGTGTATTATATAAGCACCTCTGTATATAGTGCATATGTTATATGTGTCTGTGTGTAATATATAAGCACCTCTGTATATAGCGCATATGTTATATGTGTCTGTGTGTATTATATAAGCACCTCTGTATATAGCGCATATGTTATATGTGTCTGTGTGTATTATATAAGCACCTCTGTATATAGCGCATATGTTATATGTGTCTGTGTGTATTATATAAGCACCTCTGTATATAGTGCATACGTTATATGTGTCTGTGTGTATTATATAAGCACCTCTGTATATAGTGCATATGTTATATGTGTCTGTGTGTATTATATAAGCACCTCTGTATATAGTGCATACGTTATATGTGTCTGTGTGTAATATATAAGCACCTCTGTATATAGTGCATACGTTATATGTGTCTGTGTATAATATATAAGCACCTCTGTATATAGTGCATACTGTTATATGTGTCTGTGTGTAATATATAAGCACCTCTGTATATAGTGCATACGTTATATGTGTCTGTGTGTATTATATAAGCACCTCTGTATATAGCGCATACGTTATATGTGTCTGTGTGTATTATATAAGCACCTCTGTATATAGCGCATATGTTATATGTGTCTGTGTGTATTATATAAGCACCTCTGTATATAGTGCATATGTTATATGTGTCTGTGTGTATTATATAAGCAACTCTGTATATAGTGCATATGTTATATGTGTCTGTGTGTATATATAAGCACCTCTGTATATAGCGCATATGTTATATGTGTCTGTGTGTATTATATAAGCACCTCTGTATATAGTGCATATGTTATATGTGTCTGTGTGTATTATATAAGCACCTCTGTATATAGTGCATATGTTATATGTGTCTGTGTGTATTATATAAGCACCTCTGTATATAGTGCATACGTTATATGTGTCTGTGTGTATTATATAAGCACCTCTGTATATAGTGCATATGTTATATGTGTCTGTGTGTATTATATAAGCACCTCTGTATATAGTGCATATGTTATATGTGTCTGTGTGTATTATATAAGCACCTCTGTATATAGTGCATACGTTATATGTGTCTGTGTGTATTATATAAGCACCTCTGTATATAGTGCATATGTTATATGTGTCTGTGTGTATTATATAAGCACCTCTGTATATAGCGCATATGTTATATGTGTCTGTGTGTATTATATAAGCACCTCTGTATATAGTGCATAGTTATATGTGTCTGTGTGTATTATATAAGCACCTCTGTATATAGTGCATATGTTATATGTGTCTGTGTGTATTATATAAGCACCTCTGTATATAGCGCATATGTTATATGTGTCTGTGTGTATTATATAAGCACCTCTGTATATAGTGCATACGTTATATGTTGTCTGTGTGTATTATATAAGCACCTCTGTATATAGTGCATATGTTATATGTGTCTGTGTGTATATATAAGCACCTCTGTATATAGCGCATATGTTATATGTGTCTGTGTGTATTATATAAGCACCTCTGTATATAGTGCATATGTTATATGTGTCTGTGTGTATTATATAAAGCACCTCTGTATATAGCGCATATGTTATATGTGTCTGTGTGTATTATATAAGCACCTCTGTATATAGAGCATACGTTATATGTGTCTGTGTGTATTATATAAGCACCTCTGTATATAGTGCATATGTTATATGTGTCTGTGTGTATTATATAAGCACCTCTGTATATAGTGCATATGTTATATGTGTCTGTGTTATTATATAAGCACCTCTGTATATAGTGCATATGTTATATGTGGTCCTGGTGTGTATTATATAAGCACCTCTGTATATAGCGCATATGGTTATATGTGTCTGTGTTAATATATAAGGCACCTCTGTATATAGTGCATTATGTTATATGTGTCTGTGTGTATTATATAAGACACCTCTGTATATAGTTGCATATGTTTAGTTTTATTGACTGTTGTGGTATTGTCTGTGTTATTATATAAAGCACCGATCTTATATAGCTGCATACGTTATATGTGTCTGTGTGTATTATATAAGCACCTCTGTATATAGCGCATACGTTATAGTGTGGTCTGTGTTAGTATTATATAAGCACCTCTGTATATAGGTGCATATGTTATAGGTGTCTGTGTGTATTATATAAGCACCTCTGTATATAGCGCATACGTTATATGTGTCTGTGTGTATTATATAAGCACCTCTGTAGATAGCTGCATACTTGATATTGTTCTGTGTGTATTATGATAAGCACCTCTGTATATAGTGTCATACGTATATGTGTCTGTGTGTATTATATAAGCACCTCTGTATATAGTGCATATGTTATATGTGTCTGTGTGTATTATATAAGCACCTCTGTATATAGCGCATACGTTATATGTGTCTGTGTGTATTATATAAGCACCTCTGTATATAGTGCATATGTTATATGTGTCTGTGTGTATTATATAAGCACCTCTGTATATAGTGCATATGTTATATGTGTCTGTGTGTATTATATAAGCACCTCTGTATATAGCGCATACGTTATATGTGTCTGTGTGTATTATATAAGCACCTCTGTATATAGCGCATATGTTATATGTGTCTGTGTGTATTATATAAGCACCTCTGTATATAGCGCATACGTTATATGTGTCTGTGTGTATTATATAAGCACCTCTGTATATAGTGCATACTGTTATATGTGTCTGTGTGTATTATATAAGCACCTCTGTATATAGTGCATATGTTATATGTGTCTGTGTGTATTATATAAGCACCTCTGTATATAGCGCATACGTTATATGTGTCTGTGTGTATTATATAAGCACCTCTGTATATAGTGCATACGTTATATGTGTCTGTGTGTATTATATAAGCACCTCTGTATATAGTGCATACGTTATATGTGTCTGTGTGTATTATATAAGCACCTCTGTATATAGTGCATACGTTATATGTGTCTGTGTGTATTATATAAGCACCTCTGTATATAGTGCATATGTTATATGTGTCTGTGTGTATTATATAAGCACCTCTGTATATAGTGCATATGTTATATGTGTCTGTGTGTATTATATAAGCACCTCTGTATATAGTGCATATGTTATATGTGTCTGTGTGTATTATATAAGCACCTCTGTATATAGCGCATACGTTATATGTGTCTGTGTGTATTATATAAGCACCTCTGTATATAGCGCATACGTTATATGTGTCTGTGTGTATTATATAAGCACCTCTGTATATAGTGCATATGTTATATGTGTCTGTGTGTAATATATAAGCACCTCTGTATATAGTGCATATGTTATATGTGTCTGTGTGTATTATATAAGCACCTCTGTATATAGTGCATATGTTATATGTGTCTGTGTGTATTATATAAGCACCTCTGTATATAGTGCATATGTTATATGTGTCTGTGTGTAATATATAAGCACCTCTGTATATAGCGCATATGTTATATGTGTCTGTGTGTATTATATAAGCACCTCTGTATATAGCGCATATGTTATATGTGTCTGTGTGTATTATATAAGCACCTCTGTATATAGCGCATATGTTATATGTTTCTGTGTGTATTATATAAGCACCTCTGTATATAGCGCATATGTTATATGTGTCTGTGTGTAATATATAAGCACCTCTGTATATAGTGCATACGTTATATGTGTCTGTGTGTATTATATAAGCACCTCTGTATATAGTGCATATGTTATATGTGTCTGTGTGTATTATATAAGCACCTCTGTATATAGCGCATACGTTATATGTGTCTGTGTGTAATATATAAGCACCTCTGTATATAGCGCATACGTTATATGTGTCTGTGTGTATTATATAAGCACCTCTGTATATAGTGCATATGTTATATGTGTCTGTGTGTATTATATAAGCACCTCTGTATATAGCGCATACGTTATAGCGCATACGTTATATGTGTCTGTGTGTAATATATAAGCACCTCTGTATATAGCGCATATGTTATATGTGTCTGTGTGTATTATATAAGCACCTCTGTATATAGTGCATATGTTATATGTGTCTGTGTGTATTATATAAGCACCTCTGTATATAGCGCATATGTTATATGTGTCTGTGTGTAATATATAAGCACCTCTGTATATAGTGCATATGTTATATGTGTCTGTGTGTATTATATAAGCACCTCTGTATATAGTGCATATGTTATATGTGTCTGTGTGTATTATATAAGCACCTCTGTATATAGCGCATATGTTATATGTGTCTGTGTGTAATATATAAGCACCTCTGTATATAGTGCATATGTATATATTTGTCTGTGTGTAATAATAAGCACCTCGGATATAGATGCATACGTTATTATGTGTCTGTGGTATTCATATATGCACCTCTGTATATAGTGCATAATTGTATATGTGTCTTGAGGTATTATATAAGCATCCTCTGTATATAGCGCACTATGTTATATGAGTCTGAGTGTATTATAGATGCACCTCTGTTTATAGCGCATACTGTTATATGTGTCTGTGTGTATTATATAAGCACACTCTGCATATAGCGCATTATGTTATATGTGTCTGAGTGTAATTATTAAGCACCTCTGTATTATAGCGCATATGTTATATGTGTCTGTGTGTATTATAGATGACACCTCTGTATATAGCTGCATACGTTATATGTGTCTGTGTGTAGTTATATAAGCACCTCTGTAATATAGTGCATACGTTATAGTGTGTCTGTGTGTATTATATAAGCACCTCTGTATATAGTGCATATGTTATATGTGTCTGTGTGTGTATTATATAAGCACCTCTGTATTAGTGCATATGTTATATGTGTCTGTGTGTATTATATAAGCACCTCTGTATAATTGTGCATATGTTATTATGTGTCTGTGTGTAATATATAAGCACCTCTGTATATAGTGCATATGTATATGTGACTGTGTGTATTATATAAGCACCTCTGTATATAGTGCATATGTTATAATGTGTCTGTGTGTATTATATAAGCACCTCTGTATATAGTGCATATGTTAATATGTGTCTGTGTATATATATAAGCACCTCTGTATATAGAGCATACGTTATATGTGTCTTGTGTGTATTATATAAGCACCTCTGTATATAGTGCATATGTTATATGTGTCTGTGTGTAATATATAAGCACCTCTGTATATAGCGCATATGTTATATGTGTCTGTGTGTATTATATAAGCACCTCTGTATATAGTGCATACGTTATATGTGTCTGTGTGTATTATATAAGCACCTCTGTATATAGTGCATACGTTATATGTGTCTGTGTGTATTATATAAGCACCTCTGTATATTAGTGCATACGTTATATGTGTCTGTGTGTATTATATAAGCACCTCTGTATATAGCGCATACGTTATATGTGTCTGTGTGTATTATATAAGCACCTCTGTATATAGTGCATACGTTATATGTGTCCTGTGTGTATTATATAAGCACCTCTGTATATAGTGCATATGTTATATGTGTCTGTGTGTATTATATAAGCACCTCTGTATATAGTGCATATGTTATATGTGTCTGTGTGTAATATATAAGCACCTCTGTATATAGTGCATATGTTATATGTGTCTGTGTGTATTATATAAGCACCTCTGTATATAGCGCATATGTTATATGTGTCTGTGTGTATTATATAAGCACCTCTGTATATAGCGCATATGTTATATGTGTCTGTGTGTATTATATAAGCACCTCTGTATATAGTGCATATGTTATATGTGTCTGTGTGTATTATATAAGCACCTCTGTATATAGTGCATACGTTATATGTGTCTGTGTGTATTATATAAGCCACCTCTGTATATAGTGCATTAGTTATATGTGTCTGTGTGTATTATATAAGCACCTCTGTAATATAGCTGCATATGTTATATGTGTCTGTGTGTATTATATAAGCACCTCTGTATATAGTGCATATGTTATATGTGTCTGTGTGTATTATATAAGCACCTCTGTATATAGTGCATATGTTATATGTGTCTGTGTGTATTATATAAGCACCTCTGTATATAGTGCATATGTTATATGTGTCTGTGTGTAATATATAAGCACCTCTGTATATAGTGCATATGTTATATGTGTCTGTGTGTAATATATAAGCACCTCTGTATATAGTGCATATGTTATATGTGTCTGTGTGTATAATATATAAGCACCTCTGTATATAGTGCATATGTTATATGTGTCTGTGTGTAATATATAAGCACCTCTGTATATAGTGCATATGTTATATGTGTCTGTGTGTATTATATAAGCACCTCTGTATATAGTGCATATGTTATATGTGTCTGTGTGTATTATATAAGCACCTCTGTATATAGAGCATACGTTATATGTGTCTGTGTGTAATATATAAGCACCTCTGTATATAGTGCATATGTTATGTGTGTCTGTGTGTATTATATAAGCACCTCTGTATATAGTGCATATGTTACTATGTGTTGTGTGTAATATATAAGCACCTCTGTATATAGTGCATATGTTATATGTGTCTGTGTGTATTATATAAGGCACCTCTGTATATAGTGCATATGTTATATGTGTCTGTGTGTAATATATAAGCACCTCTGTATTATAGCGCATATGTTATATGTGTCTGTGTGTATTATATAAGCACCTCTGTATATAGCGCATATGTTATATGTGTCTGTGTGTATTATATAAGCACCTCTGTATATAGTGCATATGTTATATGTGTCTGTGTGTATTATATAAGCACCTCTGTATATAGTGCATATGTTATATGTGTCTGTGTGTATTATATAAGCACCTCTGTATATAGTGCATACGTTATATGTGTCTGTGTGTATTATATAAGCACCTCTGTATATAGTGCATATGTTATATGTGTCTGTGTGTATTATATAAGCACCTCTGTATATAGTGCATAAGTTATATGTGTCTGTGTGTATTATATAAGCACCTCTGTATATAGTGCATATGTTATATGTGTCTGTGTGTATTATATAAGCACCTCTGTATATAGTGCATATGTTATATGTGTCTGTGTGTAATATATAAGCACCTCTGTATATAGCGCATATGTTATATGTGTCTGTGTGTAATATATAAGCACCTCTGTATATAGTGCATATGTTATATGTGTCTGTGTGTATTATATAAGCACCTCTGTATATAGTGCATACGTTATATGTGTCTGTGTGTAATATATAAGCACCTCTGTATATAGTGGCATATGTTATATGTGTCTGTGTGTATTATATAAGCACCTCTGTATATAGTGCATATGTTATATGTGTCTGTGTGTATTATATAAGCACCTCTGTATATAGGGCATAGGTTATATGTGTCTGTGTGTAGTTATATAAGCACCTCTGTATATAAGTCGCATAAGTTATATGTGTCTGTCTGTATTATATAAGCACCTCTGTATATAGCAGCATACTGTTATATGTGTCTGAGTGTAATATATAAGCTCCTCTGTATAGTAGTGCATACTGTTATACTGTGTCCTGTGTGATAATATAATAAGCACCTCTGTATATAGTGCATATCGTTATATGTGTCTGTGTGTATAATTATATACAGCTCCCTCTGTATATATGTGCATATGTTATATGTGTACTGTGAGTAGTATATATAGCCCTCTGTATATAGCAACGATATTCTGTTATTCTATAGCAACCTCTTGAAAAAGTGCATACTTATATGTGTCTGTGTGTAATTATATATGCACCTCCTGTATATATAGCTGCATACTGTATATGAGTCTGTGTGTATTATAATAAGCACCTCCTGTATATAGCTGCATATGTTATATGTGTCTGTGTGTATTATAATAAGCACCTCTGTATATAAGCGCATAAGTATATTGTTGTCTGTGTGTATTATATAAGCACCTCTGTATATAGGCATACGTTATATGTGTCTGTGTTGTAATATATAATGCACCTCTGTATATAGTGCATACGTGATTATATGAGGTCTGTGTGTATTATAAATAAGCACCTCAAGTATATAGCTGCATATGTTATATGGTGTCTGTGTGTATTATATAAGCACCTCTGTATATAGCGCATACGTTATATGTGTCTGTGTGTATTATATAAGCACCTCTGTATATAGTGCAATATGTTTATATGTGTCTGTGTGTATTATATAAGCAACCTCTGTATATAGTGCATATGTTATATGTGTCTGTGTGTATTATATAAGCAACCTCTGTATATAGTGCATATGTTATATGTGTCTGTGTGTATTATATAAGCACCTCTGTATATAGTGCATAAGTTATATGTGTCTGTGTGTATTACTACTAAGCACCTCATGTAATATAGAGCATACGTTATATGTGTCTGTGTGTATTATATAAGCACCTCTGTATATAGTGCATATGTTATATGTGTCTGTGTGTATTATATAAAGCACCTCTGGATATAGTCGCATACTGTTATATGTGTCTGTGTGCTATTATATAAGCACCCTCTGTATATAGTGCATAGTTATATGTGTCTGTGTGTATAATATAAGCACCTCTGTATATAGTGCTTAGTTTATATGTGTCTGTGTGTATTATATAATCACCTCTGTATATAGTGCATATGTTATATGTGTCTGTGTGTATTATATAAGCACCTCTGTATATAGTGCATATGGTTATATGTGTCTGTGTGTATTATATAAGCACCTCTGTATATAGTGCATATGTTATATGTGTCTGTGTGTATTATATAAAGCACCTCTGTATATAGTGCATATGTTATATGTGTCTGTGTGTATTATATAAGCACCTCTGTATATAGTGCATATGTTATATGTGTCTGTGTGTATTATATAAGCACCTCTGTATATAGTGCATATGTTATATGTGTCTGTGTGTATTATATAAACACCTCTGTATATAGTGCATATGTTATATGTGTCTGTGTGTATTATATAAGCACCTCTGTATATAGTGCATATGTTATATGTGTCTGTGTGTAATATATAAGCACCTCTGTATATAGTGCATACGTTATATGTGTCTGTGTGTATTATATAAGCACCTCTGTATATAGCGCATATGTTATATGTTTCTGTGTGTATTATATAAGCACCTCTGTATATAGTGCATATGTTATATGTGTCTGTGTGTATTATATAAGCACCTCTGTATATAGCGCATATGTTATATGTGTCTGTGTGTATTATATAAGCACCTCTGTATATAGTGCATATGTTATATGTGTCTGTGTGTATTATATAAGCACCTCTGTATATAGTGCATATGTTGATATGTGTCTGTGTGTATTATATAAGCACCTCTGTATATAGTGCATATGTTATATGTGTCTGTGTGTATTATATAAGCACCTCTGTAGTATAGAGCATACGTTATATGTGTCTGTGTGTATTATATAAGCTCCCTCTGTATATAGTGCATACGTTATATGTGTCTGTGTGTATTATATAAGCATCCTCTGTATATAGTGCATATGTTATATGTGTCTGTGTGTATTATATAAGCACCTCTGTATATAGTGCATATGTTATATGTGTCTGTGGTGTAATATATAAGCAACCTCTGTAATATAGTGCATATGTTATATGTGTCTGTGTGTATTATATAAGCACCTCTGTATATAGTGCATATGTTATATGGTGTCTGTGTGTAATATATAAGCAACTCTGTATATAGTGCATATGTTATATGTGTCTGTGTGTATATTAAGCACCTCTGTATATAGTGCATATGTTATATGTGTCTGTGTGTAGTATATAAGCACCTCTGTATATATTGCATATGTTAATTGTGTCTGTGTGTAATATATAAGCACCCTGTATATAGTGCATATGTTATATGGTCTGTGTTGTATTATATTAGCACCTCTGTATATATGCGATATGTTATATGTGTCTGTGTGTATTATATAAGCACCTCTGGTATATAGTGCATATGTTATATGTGTCTGTGTGTATTATATAAGCACCTCTGTATATACGTGCAATATGTTATATGTGTCTGTGTGGTATTATATAAGCACCTCTGTATATAGTGCATATGTTATATGTGTCTGTGTGTATTATATAAGCACCTCTGTATATAGTGCATATGTTATATGTGTCTGTGTGTATTATATAAGCACCTCTGTATATAGCGCATACGTTATATGTGTCTGTGTGTAATATATAAGCACCTCTGTATATAGTGCATATGTTATATGTGTCTGTGTGTATTATATAAGCACCTCTGTATATAGCGCATACGTTATATGTGTCTGTGTGTATTATTATAAGCACCTCTGTATATAGTGCATATGTTATATGTGTCTGTGTGTATTATATAAGCACCTCTGTATATAGTGCATATGTTATATGTGTCTGTGTGTATTATATAAGCACCTCTGTATATAGCTGCATATGTTATATGTGTCTGTGTGTATTATATAAGCACCTCTGTATATAGTGCATATGTTATATGTGTCTGTGTGTATTATATAAGCACCTCTGATATAGCGCATATGTTATATGTGTCTGTGTGTATTATATAAGCACCTCTGTAATAGTGCATATGTATATGTCTGTGTGTATTATATAAGCACCTCTGTATATAGTGCATATGTTATATGTGTCTGTGTGTATTATATAAGCACCTCTGTATATAGTGCATACTTTATATGTGTCTGTGTGTATTATATAAGCACCTCTGTATATAGCGCATATGTTATATGTGTCTGTGTGTATTATATAAGCACCTCTGTATATAGTGCATATGTTATATGTGTCTGTGTGTAATATATAAGCACCCTCTGTATATAGTGCATATGTTATATGTGTCTGTGTGTATTATATAAGCACCTCTGTATATAGTGCATATGTTATATGTGTCTGTGTGTAATATATAATAAACACCTCTGTATATAGTGCATATGTTATATGTGTCTGTGTGTATTATATAAGCACCTCTGTATATAGTGCATATGTTATATGTGTCTGTGTGTAATATATAAGCACCTCTGTATATAGTGCATAAGTTATATGTGTCTGTGTGTATTATATAAGCACCTCTGTATATAGCGCATATGTTATATGTGTCTGTGTGTATTATATAAGCACCTCTGTATATAGTGCATATGTTATATGTGTCTGTGTGTATTAATAAGCACCTCTGTATAATAGCGCATACGTTATATGTGTCTGTGTGTAATATATAAGCACCTCTGTATATAGTGCATATGTTATATGTGTCTGTGTGTATTATATAAGCACCTCTGTATATAGTGCATATGTTATATGTGTCTGTGTGTATTATATAAGCACCTCTGTATATAGTGCATATGTTATAATGTGTCTGTGTGTATTATATAAGCACCTCTGTATATAGTGCATATGTTATATGTGTCTGTGTGTAATTATAAGCACCTCTGTATATAGTGCATATGTTATATGTGTCTGTGTGTATTATATAAGCACCTCCTGTATATAGTGCATTGTTATATGTGTCGTTGTGTAACTATATAAGCACCTCTGTTATAGCTGCATATGTTATATGTGTCCCTGGTGAAATTATATAAGCACCTCTGTAATAGCGCCATATGTTATATGTGTCTGTGTGTATTATATAAGCACCTCTGTATATAGTGCATATTTCTGCGTGTAATATATAAGCACCTCTGTAATAGTGCAAGACTTATTCTTAATATAAGCACCTCTGTATATAGCGCATATGTTATATGTCGTCTGTGTGTAATTATATCAGCACCTCTGTATATAGTGCATACTGTATATGTGTCTGTGTGTATTATATTAAGGCACCTCTGTAAATAGCTGCATCACTGTTATATGTGTCCTGTGTGTATTATATAAGCACCTCTGTATATAGTGCATATGTTATATACGTGTCTGTGTGTATTTATAAGCACCTCTGTATTTACGTGCATATCCTTTATATGTGTCTGTGTGTATTATATAAGCACCCTCTGTATCTAGCTGCATATCGTTATATGTGTCCCTGTGTGTATTATATAAGACCCTCTGTATATAGCGCATATGTTATATGTTTCTGTGTGTATTATATAAGCACCTCTGAATATAGTGCATATGTTATATGTGTCTGTGTGTATTATATAAGCACCTCTGTATATAGTGCATATGTTATATGTGTCTGTGTGTATTATATAAGCACCTCTGTATATAGTGCATATGTTATATGTGTCTGTGTGTATTATATAAGCACCTCTGTATATAGCGCATATGTTATATGTGTCTGTGTGTATTATATAAGCACCTCTGTATATAGTGCATACGTTATATGTGTCTGTGTGTATTATATAAGCACCTCTGTATATAGTGCATACGTTATATGTGTCTGTGTGTGTTATATAAGCACCTCTGTATATAGTGCATACGTTATATGTGTCTGTGTGTATTATATAAGCACCTCTGTATATAGTGCATATGTTATATGTGTCTGTGTGTATTATATAAGCACCTTTGTATATAGTGCATACGTTATATGTGTCTGTGTGTAATATATAAGCACCTCTGTATATAGTGCATATGTTATATGTGTCTGTGTGTATTATATAAGCACCTCTGTATATAGTGCATACGTTATATGTGTCTGTGTGTAATATATAAGCACCTCTGTATATAGTGCATATGTTATATGTGTCTGTGTGTATTATATAAGCACCTCTGTATATAGTGCATATGTTATATGTGTCTGTGTGTATTATATAAGCACCTCTGTATATAGCGCATACGTTATATGTGTCTGTGTGTATTATATAAGCACCTCTGTATATAGCGCATATGTTATATGTTTCTGTGTGTATTATATAAGCACCTCTGTATATAGCGCATATGTTATATGTGTCTGTGTGTATTATATAAGCACCTCTGTATATAGTGCATATGTTATATGTGTCTGTGTGTATTATATAAGCACCTCTGTATATAGTGCATATGTTATATGTGTCTGTGTGTAATATATAAGCACCTCTGTATATAGCGCATACGTTATATGTGTCTGTGTGTATTATATAAGCACCTCTGTATATAGTGCATACGTTATATGTGTCTGTGTGTATTATATAAGCACCTCTGTATATAGTGCATATGTTATATGTGTCTGTGTGTATTATATAAGCACCTCTGTATATAGCGCATATGTTATATGTGTCTGTGTGTAATATATAAGCACCTCTGTATATAGCGCATATGTTATATGTGTCTGTGTATAATATATAAGCACCTCTGTATATAGTGCATACGTTATATGTGTCTGCGTATATGGCATGTAATATGTTTGCTGTCTGCATATATTACATTTAAAGGGATATGAAACCCATTTTTTTTCTTTTATGATTCAAATACAATTTGAAATAACTTTCCAATTTACTTCTAGTATTAAATTTGCTTTGTTCTCTTGGTATTGTTTGCTGCAGTGTCAGCAATGTACTTCTGGGAGTTAGCTGAACACATCAGGTGACCGTGAGCCAATAAAAAAGAGTCCTATATTTGCAGCCAGCAATTAGCAGCTACTTTCAAGTAGTGCTACTCCTGAGCCTAACTATGTATGCTTTTTAACAAAGGATACTAAAGAGAACAAAGCAAATTAGATAAAAGAAATACATTTGAAAGTTGTTTAAAATAGCTGCTCTATCTGAATCGTGAAATAAAAATGTTGGGTTTTATGTTCCTTTTTATATAATGGTGTTAAGATTTACCACATATTCCCCTTAAAGAAAGGGCAACCAAACGTTTTTGTGACTGTAAATTTACTGGCAATCCTCGGCCTGCAGCTCCTTCAGTATTGAGCAGAAAGATGACGAATCCAGCTTCCTCCAATCAATGTGTGCCCCCTTTGGCGTCCAGCTCGTGAGGCACACAATGCGTGGAGGAAGCTGGATCGTCATCGATCTGCTCAATACTGAAGGAGCTGCGGGGGGAGGATCGGCAGTAAGTTAACAGTAACAAAAAGGTATTTTAAAAAGAAGCGTAATTGTAAAGTTGAATGACTTAAAGTGCCCATGTTTTTAAGAATATTTGTAAATGCCGGCCTTTAGGGCATTCAACTTTACATTCACTTTAAGTACAAATATGGTGGTACTATATACCTAAGCGCTTGGCAACAAGAGCATTACCAGCTTTGCAGTATCCACATAAGACAATAAAAGTAAAAGAATTAATGCACTGGCCACAGTTATGTGCAATCATCTAATGTCACTTAGATACTCCAGAATTTGTATTGTTTAAAAAGATAGATAATCCATTTTTTACCCACTAGTCCTAAAGCATGTGTACACGGGCCATTGTTTGCAGTACAGCGGTCACACCCCTTGCTCTCTCTCCCCCCTCTCTTTTACTTTCTCTCTCTCCACCCTCTCTTTTGCTCTCTCTCTCCCTCCTCTCTTTTGCTCTTTCTCTCCCCTCTCTTTTGCTCTCGCTCTCTCTCTCCACCCTCTCTTTTGCTCTCTCTCTCTCCACTCTCTCTTTTGCTCTCTCTCTCTCCACCCTCTCTTTTGCTCTCTCTCTCTCTCCACCCTCTCTTTTGCTCTCTCTCTCCCCCCTCTCTTTTGCTTGCTCTCTCTCTCTCTCTCTCTCTCTCTCACCCCCCTCTCTTTTGCTCTCTCCCCCCCTCTCTTTTGCTCTCTCCTCCCCTCTCTTTTGCTCTGTCTCTCTCCCCCTCTCTTTTGCTCTCTCTCTCCCCCCTCTCTTTTGCTCTCTCTCTCCCCCTTCTCTTCTGCTCTCTCTCTCTCCCCTCTTTTGCTCTCTCTCTCTTTTCTACCTCTCTGTTGATTGATTGATCGATCTTTCTCGCGCGCGCAACCATCAGCACGCACGACCACGTGCACCATTCTGGCGTGGACACTACAGAAGATCAGGTAGACTCTAAGGCCAGGTGTGTTTGTCCTCGCCTAATCCTATATTATAGGATTCCCCAGTTTTGCAAAACCAACACAGTTATATTAATATACTTTTTACCTCTGTGATTACCTTGTATCTAAGCCTCTGCAGACTGCTCCTTATCTCAGTTATATTAATATACTTTTTACCTCTGTGATTACCTTGTATCTAAGCCTTTGCAGACTGCCCCTTATCTCAGTTATATTAATATACTTTTTACCTCTGTGATTACCTTGTATCTAAGCCTCTGCAGACTGCTCCTTATCTCAGTTATATTAATATACCTTTTGCCTCTGTGATTACCCTGTATCTAAGCCTCTGCAGACTGCTCCTTATCTCAGTTATATTAATATACTTTTTACCTCTGTGATTACCCTGTATCTAAGCCTCTGCAGACTGCCTCCTTATTTCAGTTATATTAATATACTTTTTACCTCTGTGATTACCTTGTATCTAAGCCTCTGCAGACTGCCCCTTATCTCAGTTATATTAATATACTTTTTACCTCTGTGATTACCTTGTATCTAATCCTCTGCAGACTGCTCCTTATCTCAGTTATATTAATATACTTTTTACCTCTGTGATTACCCTGTATCTAAGCCTCTGCAGACTGCTCCGTATCTCAGTTATATTAATATACTTTTTACCTCTGTGATTACCTTGTATCTAAGCCTCTGCAGACTGCCCCTTATCTCAGTTACATTAATATACTTTTTACCTCTGTGATTACCCTGTATCTAAGCCTCTGCAGATAGCCCCCTTGTCTCAGTTATATTAATATACTTTTTACAGCTGTGATTACCTTGTATCTAAGCCTCTGCAGACTGCCCCCTTGTCTCAGTTATATTAATATAAGTTTTACCTCTATGATTACCTTGTATCTAAGCCTTTGCAGACTGCCCCCTTGTCTCAGTTATATTAATATACGTTTTACCTCTGTGATTACCTTGTATCTAAGCCTCTGCAGACTGCCCCTTATCTCAGTTATATTAATATACTTTTTACCTCTGTAATTACCTTGTATTTAAGCCTCTGCAGAATGCTCCTTATCTCAGTTATATTAATATACTTTTTACCTCTGTGATTACACTGTATCTAAGCCTCTGCAGACTGCTCCTTATCTCAGTTATATTAATATACTTTTTACCTCTGTGATTACCTTGTATCTAAGCCTCTGCAGACTGCGCCTTATCTCAGTTATATTAATACACTTTTTACCTCTGTGATTACCTTGTATCTAACCCTCTGCAGACTGCTTCTTATCTCAGTTATATTAATATACTTTTTACCTCTGTGATTACCTTGTATCTAAGCCTCTGCAGACTGCCCCTTATCTCAGTTATATTAATATACTTTTTACCTCTGTAATTACCTTGTATTTAAGCCTCTGCAGACTGCCCCCTTATTTCAGTTTTTTTGACAGACTTGCATTTTAGCCAATCAGTGCTGACTAAATAAATCCACAGCAGTGAGCATAATGTTATCTATATGGCACACATGAATTAGCGCTATGAAAAATTGTCAAAATGCACTGAGATAAGAGGCAGCCTTCATGAGCTTAGAAATTAGCATATGAGCCGACCAAGGTTTAGCTTTAAACAAAGAATACAAGAACAAAGCAAATATGATTATAAAAGTAAATTGGAAAGTTGTTAAGATTACATGCCCTATCTGAATCATGAATGTTCAATTTTAACTAGACTGTCCCTTTAAGCGTTACATTACAAAGCATCACATATGTCCTCTGGAACCATGCAAGGGTCCCATTTCTCTAACAATATGATAAAGACTCTATGGGCCTGTAATTATGTACAATAAATGTATTGTCGTGGCTTAAGTCAGGTACCTCTAGCGTGTTGGAGCTGTCAGTTGTGGAACTGGCAGTGTTATTGCTACAATTGGTTGAGATTGTCTCGCTTTTGCCTTCGCTATCTGACTTTTCATCTGAGCTGAGACACTCCATGTCGGTGTCAAACCCCGTTGGATAGCCCATAGCCTGTAAAACCTGTCCGTAAAGAGAGAGAGATCTGTGAGTAAAACAAACTGGATATTTATTAGAATGTGCTATATGTTTGTCCCTTTAAAGGGACATAAAATCCAAATATTTTCTTTTGTGATTTACAGAGAGCATGCAATTTTAAACCACTTTCCAATTTACTTTTATTTTCTAATTTGTTCCATTCTCTTGGTATCTTTTGTCGAAAAGCATACCTAGGTAGCCCCAGGAGCTGCTGATTGGTGGCTGCACATACATAACTCATGTTATTGGATCATTGATGTGCATTGCTGTCTCCCAAAGAAAGGATACCAAGAGAATGAAGCAAATATAATAATATTGTATTCTCTAATTGAATCATGAAATAAACATTTTGGATTTCATGGCCCTCTAAGTATCACAAACTACTGCTATCACAAGAGCTACAATGTTTGTCTGTACCTATTTATTTCATCGTCAGAACGAGACAGGCCATACACTAGTGGATCCTCAAAGCTAAAACGCACACAGCCAGACTACAAGTGGAGCGTTATTTAATGCTCCTGCTCGAGCGCTAACTCTGCACGTGTCTGGTAGTGCTCGTATTACAAGTTGAAAGTAAGAAGTTTTTGCGCGACTGCGAACTAGATGCGCAGGAGGAGTGAAGAAAACTAAATTTATGCTTTCCTGGCAGGGAGAGTCCACAAATTCATTCCTTACTGTTGGGAATTTAACAGCTGGCCACCAAGAGGAGGCAAAGACACTCCAGCCAAAGCTATAAGTATCCTTTCCACTTCCCCTATCTCCCAGTCATTCAGCCGAAAAACAAAGGAAAAGCAGGAGAAACACTAGGGGTTATAGAGGTGCCAGAAGGAAAAAGGCAGTCTTAAAAATAATAGCGCCGGTTCGTGGACTCTCCCTGCCAGGAAAGAAAATAATTTATCAGGTAAGCATACATTTTGTTTTTTTTCCAATGGCAGGGAGAGTCCACAAATTCATTAATTACTGTTGGCAATCCAATACCCAAGCTAGAGAGGACACAAAATGAACTGGGAGGGACAATAAGGTAGGCGAACCTTAATCCGAAGGCACCACCGATTGAAGCACCTTTCTCCCAAAAGACATCAAGCTTTTGAAAAGGTATGTAAAGAGGACCAGGTAGCCGCCTTACAATTTGCTCCATGGAAGCTTCGTTCTTAAAGGCCCAAGAAGAGGACATTGCATGAGTAGAATGAGTTGTCCAGCTTCCTCATAAGCCAAACGGATGAAACTTCTCAGCCAAAAGGAAAGAGTAGTCGCGGTGGCCTTCTGTGCTTACCTGCATACAAAACAAACAAGGAAGAAGATTGTCTAAAATCCTTGGTTGCATGAAGGTAGAACTTCAAAGCATGCACTACATCCAGATTGTGTAGCAAACGCTCCTTCTGAGAAGAGCGATTAGGGCAAAAAGAAGGAACAACAATCTCCTGGTTGATGTTATAATCAGAGACAACCTTAGGTAGAAAATCTAATTTAGTACGCAAAACAGCCTTTTTCGCATGAAAAACAAGATAAGGGGGAATCACACTGCAAAGCAGATAACTCAAACTCTAAGAGCAGAAGAAATAGCCAACAAAAACAAAACCTTCCAAGATAAAAGTTTAATATCTACAGAATTCATAGGCTCAAACGGAGCCTGTTGAAGAACACAAAGAACAAGAATAAAGCTCCAAGGAGGAGCAACTGGCTTAAACACAGGCGTAATTCTAACCAGGGCCTAAAGAAAAGACTGAACATCAGAAAGATTAGCTAGTCTCTTATGTAACACCACCGAAAGGGCAGAGATCTGACCCTTAACCCCTTAACGTCACACGTCGTACAGGGTACATCATACACAAACTGGTCGTTAAAGACAAACAACGTACCCTGTACGTTGTTAGGGGTTTAAAGCGGCTGGAAACAATCCTGATCGCTTCCAGCCGCTTTCAAGGTATAGCCGTGATGACTCGATATTGAGGCATCACTGCAATACCTTTTATCAAACACTGATGCAGAGAGAGCCACTCTGTAACCCTCTCTGCATCGGTTAGCGATGGTGCCGATCGTTGGTGGGTGGGAGCAGCTGCAGGGAGGTGGGTGGGCAGCCCATCGCTGGATCACTTCCGGCCAGCAGTGTCGGATCAGTTCCCGGTGCGTGCGGGAGCGCGCACGGAGGCGGGGGGCGTATGTGCGCCCGCTCCCGCGATCTGCACTAATGTGTACATTGAAATCTTGGTGGGAGCAGGTGGTAGGCGTGGGTGTTGGGAGAGGGAGGGGGGAAATTATGTTTTAAAAAAGGGATCTGGGAGAGGGGGGTATTGAGGGGGGCAGCTACACTACAGAAAAAAGGTAAATTTATTCTTACCTGATAAATTTGTTTCTTTTACGATACGATGAGTCCATGGATTTCATCCTTACTTGTGGGATATCGCCTCCTGGTCAGCAGTAAACAAGTTTTTATGCATTTATTTATGTACATTTAGTATTGCCTTTTTATATTTATCTCATTATATGAATTATTTTGCTTACAACTCTTTTAATACATTTAGTAAAGTCTAATTAAATTATATTGTAAATTCTTCTAGTAACAGGCTTACGTGCCTGAATCAAGGTATCAATTACAGATTCAGAGAACCCTTGCTTAGATAAAATCAAGTGTTCAATCTCCAAACAGTCAGCTGCAGAGAAATTAGATTTGGATGATGGAAGGGTCCCTGAATGAGAAGGTCCTGCCTCAATGGAAGCTTCTGAGGATCCCTGGACCTGGATCCGTATCTCAGAAGATTGGCATTCTGATGAGACGGCATAAGGTCTAGTTCCGGCCTGCCCCATCTGAGAATCAGGTTGGCAAACACCTCCGGATGGAGTTCCCATTCACCCGGATGAGACATCTGTCTGCTGTCCACTCCTGGGATGTAGATTGCTGACAGATAACAAGAGTGAGCTTCCGCCCACTGAATTATCCTGGATACTTCTGTCATCGCCAAGGAACTCCTTGTTCCTCCCTGATGATCGATGTAAGCCACAGTCGTAATGTTGTCCGACTGGAATCTGATGAATTTGGCCGAAGCCAACTGAGGCCAAGCCTGAAGGGCATTGAATATTGCTCTCAACTCCAGAATATTGATGGGAAGTAGAGACTCCGACCGAGTCCACACACCCTGAGCCTTCAGGGAGTTCCAGACTGCACCCTAGCCCATCAGGCTGGCGTCCGTTGTCACTATCACCCATGAGGGTCTGCGGAAGCACGTCCCTTGGGACAGATGATCCGGCGACAACCACCAAAGAAGAGAGTCCCTTGTCTCCTGATCCAGATCTATTTGAGGAGACAAATTTGCATAATCTCCATTCCATTGTCTGAGCATGCTCAGTTATAGAGGCCTCCATGCACTGAGCCACTAACGGCCGAGGATTGGACTGAAGGGATCAGCATGTATTCAGAATTTGAGTAAAACCCTGCCCCTGTTCCTGAATCGGAACGGGATATATTACTCCCATGAGGGTGAAATCTCTTACACAGCGTAAGAACGCCTCTCTTTTTATCTGGTCGACAGATAATCGTGAAAGAAGAAACCTTCCTCTTGGGAAGGAATTTTTTAACTCCAACTGATACCCTTGAGACACAATTTCCAGTGTCCAGGGATCCTGAACGTCTCTTATCCAAAGCCTGGACAAAGAGATAAAGTCTGCCCCCTACTAGATCCGGTCCCGGATCGGGGGCCGGCCCTTCATGCTGTCTTGGGAGCAGCAGCGGGCTTCTTGGGTTGTTTACCCTTGTTACAAGCCTGGTTGGGTCTCCAGGTGGACTTTGCCTGGGAAAAATTCCCTTCCTGTTTAGCGGAAGATTAGGAGGGGATTCCTTTAAAATTTAGAAAGGAACGAAAATTACTCTGTCGTCCTCTTTGCTTAGATGTCTTATCTTGAGGGAGGATGTGACCCTTACCTCCCGTAATGTCAGAAATGATTTCCTTCAAGTCAGGCCCGAACAGGGTCTTTCCCTTGAAAGGAATAGCCAAAAGCTTGGATTTAGAGGACACATCCGCTGACCAAGACTTCAACCATAAGGCTCTTTGCGCTAAGATGGAAAACCCTGAATTCTTAGCCGCCAATTTGGTTATCTGAAAAGAGGCATCCGTAATAAAAGAATTAGCCAGCTTAAGGGCCTTAATTCTATCTTGTATCTCCTCTAAAGAAGTCTGAGTCCTGAGAGACTCTTCTAGAGCGTCAAACCAAAAAGCAGCCGCAGTTGTGACTGTTACAATGCAGGCCGTTGGTTGTAATAGAAACTCTTGATGAATATAAAGTTTTTTTGAGAAGACCCTCCAACTTCTTATCCATGGGGTCTTTGAAAGCACAACTGTCCTCGATAGGGATAGTCGTACGCTTAGCTAGGGTAGATATAGCTCCCTCCACCTTAGGGATCGTCTACCAGGAATCCCGCACAGTGTCAGCTATAGGGTATATCTTCTTAAACATAGGGGAGTGGGAGAACGGGATACCCGGTCTTTCCTATTCCTTAGCAATAATTTCCGAGATTCTCTTAGGAACCGGAAAAACGTCAGAATATGAAGGGACCTCCAAATATCTGTCCATCTTACTCAATTTCTCTGGAGGGACCACAATAGAGTCACAGTCGTCCAGAGTCACCAAAACCTCCCGTAGTAACAGGCGGAGGTGTTCAAGTTTAAATCTGAAAGACATTACTTCCGAATCTGTCTGGGGTAAAGCACTCCCTGAGTCAGACAGTTCCCCCTCAGACAGAGTCTCCACACCCCCCAATTCAGATCCCTGGGAGGGTACATCGGAGATCGCCATCAAAGCATCAGAAGTCGCAGGGACTACTTGGGCCTCTTTCCTACTGTGTTTGCCTTGCAAAACTGGTAACTTAGATAAAACTTATGAAAGAGTGGATGACATAACTGCAGCCATATCCTGCAGAGTAAATGAAGCAGACGCTGTTGAAGAACACATTGTCGCTTGAGCAGGCGTTAAAGGCTGTGATGCTTGGGGAGAAAGTTGCGGCATACCCTGAATCTCATCATTCTGAGAGCAATCCTTAGACATATCTTTATTAAAGAAAATCTGCTCCTTACACTGTAAGGCCCTCTCAATGCATGAGGGACACAACGTAACCGGGGGTTCCACAATGGCATCTAAATACATAGGGCATCTAGTGTGTTCAAGATCATCCATGTTAACAGAAAGTAAAAGCTAGCTTGGTCGTGTCTCCTTTAACAATGATAATTAGCTAAACGCATATCCAAAAAAACGTGTGCACTGTGTCTTTGAAAATAAACTGTCTTAGTTTTTACAGAGCGTTTGAATTAAATAAAAATGCAATTGCAGTATAAGTTTTTATCCCACACTCAACCTGTTAAAAGAACATCCACTGACACACCCGAATTAACAGTCACCTCGCCGCAGCGGAGCTGCGGCTCCTACCTGACTCAACTGACCAAAAACTATCCTCTAAAACGGCGTGCCTAAGATCACTTGTATATACTAGCCACAAGTGGACTTAGGAGCAGTAAGGAAATGCTGCCGATCCGTACACACTCAGAAAAACTAACTGCGCGGCTGAAGCGTGTGAATACTAGTCCCCGCCCTTCGTGGGCGTACACAACACACCCCGGAAAAAAACAAACTGAGTACCGCCATACACCGGAGTCCGATAGAGAGTATGTTATCTCCCTCCGACTCCGGCATTACTCCCAGCGTCAGCCCCATATTCCACATGTCACACAATAACATAATAAGGGAATCGCCCGTTGCGTCAGAGCAATTGAACCTAAAACAGCTCCCAGCGCTTCTAAGCTTATAGTGTTCATGCCAGAATGAGTTGGGGAAAGTTCAACATGTCGGTATCCCATTTTCAATAAAAATTATAACCCACACCTGTTAAAAGGGGAAGCCCTTACACAAGCCCATAACCCCTCACAGAAAAAGGCACAGTCAGTTCTGAGATATGCTGCAGAGCCCCAGAAATAAAGGACTGCACTTACCTCCATGCTGAGGAACAGCATGATAATCTCACAGTGTCAAGAGGTCCACTCTTCCTCCTGAGGTCCTGTGAAGGTAGAAGGGTCTTAGTTAGTATTCTCTAAGACCATACACAGAGAAGCAGCACAAGCATGGGAGGCGCAGTGAAGATAAAACTCCACCCGTTCCCAAAGCCTAAAAGGCTATTACTCCAGATGCTGCTCTATAGTAAAATAGTACACTTTGGCACCATTTAAAAATAAAAAAGTCTTGATTGTTACCTCTTCCTATCACTAACACAGGCAAAGAGAATGACTGGGTTGGGAGGGAAGGGAGGAGCTATTTATTCAGCTCTGCTGTGGAGCTCTGTGCCTCCTCCTGCTGACCAGAAGGCGATATCCCACAAGTAAGGATGAAATCCGTGGACTCATCGTATCTTGCAAAAGAAATAAATATTTATATAAAAAAAGGACACATTATTTTAAAAAGTGGGTACTGGCAGGCAGCTGCCAGTACCCAAAATGGCACCAAATAGTAAGAGGGGGAGGGTTAGAGAGCTATTTGGGGGGGCTCAGGGAGGTTGGGTGGTAAGGGGGGATCCTAAACTGCAGAAAATATATAATTTAAAACAAAAAAAACACAAACTTTTTTTTTTTTTTACTGCCAGACTTTCTGCCAGTACTTACCTGGTGTGTCAGGTGGGAGGCTGATCTCTACACTAAAGCTAAAATTAACCCTTCAAGCTCCCTAACAAGCTACCTAATTAACCCCCGTCATTGCTGGGCATAGTGTGGTGCGCAGCAGCATTTAGCGGCCTTCTAATTACCAATAAGTAATGCTAAAGCAATATATGTCTGATATTTCTGAACAAAGGGGATCTCAGAGAAGCATTTACAACCATTTGTGTCATAATTGCACAAGCTGTTTGTAAATGATTTCAGTGAGAAACCTAAAGTTAGTGAAAAAACATAATTTATGCTTACCTGATAAATTTATTTCTCTTGTAGTGTAGTCAGTCCACGGGTCATCCATTACTTATGGAATATATCTCTTCCTAACAGGAAGCTGCAAGAGGATCACCCAAGCAGAGCTGCTATATAGCTCCTCCCCTCTACGTCATACCCAGTCATTCGACCAAAACCATACGAGAAAGGAGAAACTATAGGGTGCAGTGGTGACTGGAGTTTAATTAAAATTTAGATCTGCCTTAAAGACAGGGCGGGCCGTGGACTGACTACACTACAAGAGAAATAAATTTATCAGGTAAGCATGAATTATGTTTTCTCTTGTTAAGTGTAGTCAGTCCACGGGTCATCCATTACTTATGGAATACCAATACCAAAGCTACAAAGCTAAAGTACACGGATGAAGGGAGGGACAAGGCAGGAACCTTAAACAGAAGGAACCACTGCCTGAAGCACCTTTCTCCCAAAAATAGCCTCCAAAAAAAAAGTGTGAAGTGAAGACCAAGTTGCAGCCTTGCAAATCTGTTCAACAGAGGCCTCATTTTTAAAGGCCCAGGTCGAAGCCACAGCTCTAGTAGAATGAGCTGTAATCCTTTCAGGAGGCTGCTGTCCAGCAGTCTCATAGGCTAAACGTATTATGCTACGAAGCCAAAAAGAGAGAGAGGTAGCCGAAGCCTTTTGACCTCTTCTCTGTCCAGAGTAAACGACAAACAGGGAAGAAGTTTGACGAAAATCTTTAGTTGCCTGCAAATAGAACTTCAGGGCACGGACTACGTCCAGATTATGCAAAAGTCGTTCCTTCTTTGAAGAAGGGTTAGGACACAGTGATGGAACAACAATCTCTTGATTGATATTCCTGTTAGTAACTACCTTAGGTAAGAACCCAGGTTTAGTATGCAGAACTACCTTGTCTGAATGAAAAATCAGATAGGGAGAATCACAATGTAAGGCAGATAACTCAGAGACTCTTCGAGCCGAGGAAATAGCCATCAAAAACAGAACCTTCCAGGATAACAGCTTGATATCAATGGAACGAAGGGGTTCAAATGGAACGCCTTTAAGAACGTTAAGAACTAAGTTTAAGCTCCAGGGCGGAGCAACAGTCTTAAACACAGGCTTAATCCTAGCTAAAGCCTGACAAAAAGCCTGAACGTCTGGAACTTCTGCCAGACGTTTGTGTAGAAGAATAGACAGAGCAGAAATCTGTCCCTTTAACGAACTAGCAGATAAGCCCTTTTCTAAACCCTCTTGTAGAAAAGACAATATCCTAGGAATCCTAACCTTACTCCATGAGTAACTCTTGGATTCGCACCAGTATAAATATTTACGCCATATCTTATGGTAAATTCTTCTGGTAACAGGCTTCCTAGCCTGTATTAAGGTATCAATAACCGACTCCGAGAAGCCACGCTTTGATAGAATCAAGCGTTCAATCTCCATGCAGTCAGCCTCAGAGAAATTAGATTTGGATGGTTGAAAGGACCCTGAATTAGAAGGTCCTGTCTCAGAGGCAGAGACCACGGTGGGCAGGACGACATGTCCACTAGGTCTGCATACCAGGTCCTGCGTGGCCACGCAGGCGCTATCAGAATCACCGAAGCTCTCTCCTGTTTGATCTTGGCAATCAAACGAGGAAGCATCGGAAATGGTGGAAACACATAAGCCATGTTGAAGACCCAAGGGGCTGTCAGAGCATCTATCAGCACCGCTCCCGGGTCCCTGGACCTGGATCCGTAACAAGGAAGCTTGGCGTTCTGGCAAGACGCCATGAGATCCAGATCTGGTTTGCCCCAACGATGAATCAGTTGAGCAAAGACCTCCGGATGAAGTTCCCACTCCCCCGGATGAAAAGTCTGGCGACTTAGGAAATCCGCCTCCCAGTTCTCCACGCCTGGGATGAAAATCGCTGACAGGTGGCAAGAGTGAGACTCTGCCCAGCGAATTATCTTTGAGACTTCCAACATCGCTAGGGAACTTCTGGTTCCCCCTTGATGGTTGATGTAAGCCACAGTCGTGATGTGAAATCTGATGAACCTCAGAGTTGCTAACTGAGGCCAAGCTAGGAGAGCATTGAATATTGCTCTTAATTCCAGAATATTTATTGGGAGGAGTTTCTCCTCCTGAGTCCATAGTCCCTGAGCCTTCAGGGAGTTCCAGACTGCGCCCCAGCCTAGAAGGCTGGCGTCTGTTGTTACAATCGTCCAATCTGGCCTGCGAAAGGTCATCCCCTTGGACAGATGTGGCCGAGAAAGCCACCATAGAAGAGAATCTCTGGTCTCTTGATTCAGATTTAGCAGGGGGGGACAAATCTGAGTAATCCCCATTCCACTGACTTAGCATGCACAATTGCAGCGGTCTGAGATGCAGGCGCGCAAATGGTACTATGTCCATTGCCGCTACCATTAAGCCGATTACTTCCATGCACTGAGCTACTGACGGGTGTGGAATGGAATCAAGGACACGGCAAGCATTTAGAAGTTTTGATAACCTGGCCTCCGTCAGGTAAATTTTCATCTCTACAGAATCTATAAGAGTCCCTAGAAAGGGAACCCTTGTAAGTGGTAATAGAGAACTCTTTTCCACGTTCACCTTCCACCCATGCGACCTCAGAAATGCCAGAACTATCTCTGTATGAGACTTGGCAGTTTGAAAACTTGACGCTTGTATCAGAATGTCGTCTAGGTACGGAGTCACCGCTATGCCTCGCAGTCTTAGTACCGCCAGAAGTGAGCCCAGAACTTTTGTAAAGATTCTTGGAGCCGTAGCTAATCCGAAGGGAAGAGCTACAAACTGGTAATGCCTGTCTAGGAAAGCAAATCTTAGGTACCGATAATGATCCTTGTGAATCGGTATGTGAAGGTAGGCATCCTTTAAGTCCACTGTGGTCATGTACTGACCCTCTTGGATCATGGGAAGGATGGTTCGAATAGTTTCCATTTTGAATGATGGAACACTTAGGAATTTGTTTAGGATTTTTAAGGTCCAAGATTGGTCTGAAGGTTCCCTCTTTCTTGGGAACCACAAATAGATTTGAATAGAATCCTTGCCCGTGTTCCGTCCGCGGAACTGGGTGGATCACCCCCATTAGTAAGAGGTCTTGTACACAGCGTAGAAACGCCTCTTTCTTTATTTGGTTTGCTGATAACCTTGAAAGATGAAATCTCACTCGTGGAGGAGAAGTTTTGAAGTCCAGGAGATATCCCTGAGATATGATCTCCAACGCCCAGGGATCCTGGACATCTCTTGCCCAAGCCTGGGCGAAGAGAGAAAGTCTGCCCCCCACTAGATCCGTTTCCGGATAGGGGGCCCTCTCTTCATGCTGTCTTAGGGGCAGCAGCAGGTTTCTTGGCCTGCTTGCCCTTGTTCCAGGACTGGTTAACTTTCCAGCCCTGTCTGTAACGAGCAACAGCTCCTTCCTGTTTTGGTGCGGAGGAAGTTGATGCTGCTCCTGCCTTGAAGTTCAAAAAGGGACGAAAATTAGACTGTTTGGCCTTTGATTTGGCCCTGTCCTGAGGTAGAGCATGTCCCTTACCTCCCGTAATGTCAGCTATAATTTCTTTCAAGCCGGGCCCGAATAAGGTCTGCCCTTTGAAAGGAATATTAAGCAATTTAGATTTAGAAGTCACGTCAGCTGACCAGGATTTAAGCCATAGCGCTCTGCGCGCTTGGATGGCGAATCCGGAGTTCTTAGCCGTAAGTTTGGTTAAATGTACGACGGCATCAGAAACAAATGCGTTAGCTAGCTTAAGTGCTTTAAGCTTGTTCATAATTTCATCCAATGGAGCTGTGCGAATGGCCTCTTCCAGAGACTCAAACCAGAATGCCGCCGCAGCAGTGACAGGCACAATGCATGCAAGGGGCTGTAAGATAAAACCTTGTTGAACAAACATTTTCTTAAGGTAACCCTCTAATTTCTTATCCATTGGATCTGAAAAGGCACAACTATCCTCCACTGGGATAGTGGTACGCTTAGCTAAAGTAGAAACTGCTCCCTCCACCTTAGGGACCGTCTGCCATAAGTCTCGTGTGGTGGCGTCTATAGGAAACATTTTCCTAAATATGGGAGGAGGGGAAAAAGGAACACCAGGTCTATCCCACTCCTTGCTAATAATCTCTGTAAGCCTTTTAGGTATAGGAAACACGTCAGTACACACCGGTACTGCATAGTATCTATCCAACCTACAAAATTTTTCTGGAATTGCAACCGTGTTACAATCATTCAGAGCCGCTAATACCTCCCCTAGCAATATGCGGAGGTTCTCAAGCTTAAATTTAAAATTAGAAATCTCTGAATCCAGTCTCCCTGGATCAGATCCGTCACCCACAGAATGAAGCTCTCCGTCTTCATGTTCTGCAAACTGTGACGCAGTATCTGACATGGCTCTCACCTCATCCGCGCGCTCTGTCCTTAACCCAGAGCTATCGCGCTTGCCTCTTAATTCTGGCAATTTAGATAATACTTCTGTCATAACAGTAGCCATGTCTTGCAAAGTGATTTGTAAGGGCCTCCCTGATGTACTTGGCGCCACAAAATCACGCACATCCTGAGCGGGAGGCGAAGGTACTGACACGTGAGGAGAGTTAGTCGGCATAACTTCCCCCTCGTTGTCTGGTGATAATTTCTTTACATGTAAAGATTGACTTTTATTTAAAGTAGCATCAAGGCAATTAGTACATAAATTTCTATTGGGCTCCACATTGGCCTTTAAACATAGTGAACAAAGAGATTCATCTGAGTCAGACATGTTTAAACAGACTAGCAATGAGACTAGCAAGCTTGGAAATACTTTTCTAAATAAATTTACAAGCAATATAAAAAACGCTACTGTGCCTTTAAGAAGCACAAAAAGCTGTCACAGTTGAAATAACAATGAACCAAAATAGTTATAGCAACCAATTTTTCACAGTAAATGTATTAAGTTAGCAAAGGATTGCACCCACCAGCAAATGGATGATTAACCCCTTGATACCCAAAAACGGATAACAATTTAATAATTAA
Source organism: Bombina bombina (assembly GCF_027579735.1). Taxonomy (NCBI): domain Eukaryota; kingdom Metazoa; phylum Chordata; class Amphibia; order Anura; family Bombinatoridae; genus Bombina; species Bombina bombina. The sequence goes on from NC_069510.1 coordinate 157,812,045, forward strand.
CGTTTTTAACACAGTCAAAACACAATGTCACAGGTCTGCTGTGACTGATTACCTCCCTCAAAATGAATTCTGAAGACCCCTGAGCTCTCTAGAGACGATCTGGATCATGGAGGATGTAGTAGACAGATTGTGACTGAATTTTTACTGCGCAAAAAAGCGCTAAAATAGGCCCCTCCCACTCATATTACAACAGTGGGGAAGCTCAGAAAACTGTTTCTATGCAGAAAACAAAGATGGCCATGTGGTAAAAATCATGCCCCAATAAGTTTTATCACCAAGTACCTCACAAAAAACGATTAACATGCCATTAAACGTTTTGAACATACATTTTAAAAGTTATGAAGTGTTATTAATAAGCCTGCTACCAGTCGCTTTTACTGCAGTTAAGGCTCATACATTATTTCAGTATTAACAGTATTTTCAGAGTCAATTCCATTCCTTAGAAAAATACATTCAGTGTACACACACTCATCAGCCTAATACCAGTCGCTATCACTGCATTTAAGGCTGAACTTACGTTACATTGGTATCAGCAGTATTTTCTCAGTCAATTCCATTCCTCAGAAAAATAATTTACTGCACATACCTCATTTGCAGGGGGGCCCTGCATGCTATTCCCCTTCTCTGAAGTTACCTCACTCCTCCGATGAGAACAGCCAGTGGATCTTAGTTACGTCTGCTAAGATCATAGAAAACGCAGGCAGATTCTTCTTCTAATGCTGCCTGAGAATAAACAGCACACTCCGGTGCCATTTAAAATAACAAACTTTTGATTGAAGAAATAAACTAAGTTAAAAAACACCACAGACCTCTCACAGCGACCTATCTTTAGTTAGGCTGCAAGAGAATGACAGAATATGACATGTGAGGGGAGGAGCTATATAGCAGCTCTGCTTGGGTGATCCTCTTGCAGCTTCCTGTTAGGAAGAGATATATTCCATAAGTAATGGATGACCCGTGGACTGACTACACTTAACAAGAGAAAGTTATCGTTTTTTTTATTTGATCGCATTTCGCAGTGAAATGGTGGCATGAAATATACCAAACTTGGCCTAGATCAAAACTTTGGGTTGTCCACTATACTAAAGCTAAAATTAACCCTAAAAGCTACCTAATTAACCCCTTCACTGCTGGGCATAATACAAGTGTGGTGCGCAGCGGCATTTAGCAGCCTTCTAATTACCAAAAAGTAATGCCAAAGTCATATATGTCTGCTATTTCTAAACAAAGGGGATCAAAGAGAAGCATTTACAACCATTTGTGCCATAATTGCACAAACTGTTTGTAAATCATTTCATTGAGAAACCTAAAGTTTGTGAAAAAGTTAGTAAAAAAGTGAACATGGGCCTAGATCAATAATTTGGTGTGTCTACTAAAAAAATATATATACATGTGAAGGGTTATTCAGGAATTCCTGACAGATATTAGCGTTAAAATTTAACTTATGCAAATTTTGAAAAAAAAAAAAATGGTTTGGAAATAGCAAAGTGCTACTTGTACTCATTGCCCTATAACTTGCAAAAAAAGCAAAGAACATGTAAACATTGGGTATTTCTAAACTCAAGACAAAATTTAGAAACTATTTAGCATGGTTGTTTTTTGGTGGTTGTAGATGTGTAACAGATTTTGGGGGTCAAAGTCAATTTTGTCATCCTATTTTATATATTTAATGACTAGAAAAACGGTATATAATATGTGTGGGTACAGTAAATGAGTAAGAGGAAAATTACATCTAAACACAAACACCGCAGAAATGTAAAAATAGCCCTGGTCCTTAAGGGTAAGAAATTGCAAAATTGCCTTGTCCTTAAGGGGTTAATAGAACTGGTAGACAATCCTTTCTTCAGACCATCCTGGAGAAATAAAATAATTTGAGGAACCCTCACCTTATGCCAAGGAAACCTTGATGTTTACACCAGGCTAGATAAGTCCACCATACTTTGTGGTAAATACGACAAGTGACCGGCTTGCAAGCCTGGATCAGGGTGCTAATGACCCTGTCAGAAAAACCTATTTTGGATAGCACTAAATGTTCAATCTCCATGCAGTCAGCCTCAGAGAATCTAGATTTTGGTAAATGAACAGACATTGAAGTAGAAGGTCCGCTCGGAGAGGAAACCTCCACGGAGGAGAGGATGACATTCTCACCAGATCCGCAAACTAGGTTCTGCGGGGCCAAGCTGAAGCTATGAGAATTACAGATGCCCGCTCCTGTTTGGTGGAGACAGATAAATAAGTTTGAACTTCCAAGGAACCAACAGCGCGTCCACCAACGATGCCTGAGGATCTTTTCATCTTGATTCGTATCTGGGTAGTTTGGCATTGAGAAAAGAGGCCATGAGATCTCTCTCTGAAACCCCCCACCTTGCGGTGAAAAGACAACTCTCCGGGATGGAAGGTTTGTCTGCTCAGGAAGTCTTTTTCCCAATTGTCCACCCCCGGGATGTGAATGGCTGAAATGTGACAATTGTGAGATTCCGCCCATTGAAGGATGTAAGACGCTTCTTTCATCGCTAGAAAACTCCTTGTTCCCCCCTGATAATTGATGTAGGCAACCAATGTTACATTGTCCGATTGGAATATGATAAACCGGACAGAACGAAGTTGAGGCCAAGCCATTAGAGCATTGAAAATGGCTACCAATTGCAGAATATTAATTGGAAGAGAGGACTCCTCCAACAACCAGGTTCCCTGAGCTTTTAAGTGACTCCAGACAGCTCCCCAGCGAAGAAGACTGGGTGTCCGTAGTCACAATCTCCCAAGATGGTCTCAAAAAGCACGAACCTTGAGACAGGTCGTCCAGACATAGCAACCAGGAGAGAGTCTCTCATATTATGACTGTCCAGAACAATCCGTTAGGAGAGGTCGGAGTGGTCGGCGTTCCATTATCTTAGCATACATAGTTGTAGAGGTCGCAGATGGAAGTGAGCAAAAGGAATAATATCCATGGAAGCCATGAGGAGACCAATTACTTCCATGCATTGAACCACAGAGGGTTCTGCACAGGACTGTAGAAAGAAACAAGCCGAAAGGAGCTTTAACCGTTGTAATAAGTATCCTTTTGGATTATAATTAATAAGAATAATTTGGGATTATAATTGATCACTTAGGAAAATTTTCATGGAAATCGAATCAATGATCGTTCCCAGAAAACCTATCCTGTACCCCTGGGAAATGACGTCCAAGACCCAGGGGTCCTAAACATCGCCCAACCAAGCGTCCTGAAAAAAGAGATAGTCTGCCCCTGTAAGGATTCCATTCCTGGTTTTCCTTGCTACAGCAGCTCACCTACACACACCTGTATTTAAGTCATGTCTCCGCCCTAAACAAGTGCTTAGTTATTGTGTTCAGTACAGCTAAGCTGTTTGCTCTATTCTTAAAAGAGTACCTTTTGCCTATATAATTTACTAACAGATTATAACCAAACATTTGGATTACAAATATAACTTCTATCTGGGTTATTACTGGTCTGCTCCTTCGTATATAGCCTGGGTTGCTATATTTCTACAACCTTGCCTGTTTGTTCGCTCAGTATCCATTTAGTTCCACTGCCTGCTAACTGCAGTACTTCTGCCATTGAATCTGAGGATATCGACTCTGCAAGTTACTTTCAACCTGGAAACTACCGGAACTTCCACCGCAACTACTAAGTGAGTTAATTTCCATTTTTCTCTCATGCTATACAGTTTTGCTTATTTAGCTGCATACCTTCAACTAATTTTAAATCCGGAGATAATTACTTGAAATACCAGCTCCTTACATCTCTACGCTGCTAGTGTGACGTCACCGAAAGGGAATCCCCCTGCTATCAGTCACGCCTCTACCTGCGGTCTCAAGTTACACTGCTCCGCTTCCAAGTTACACTGTAGCCTGTCAGCAGCTGCTCTTCACAAGACGTTACAGACAAACACAGGATTATTCAGTGAGAGTTGATATCATTTGATTGCCTATTACAGTGGGACTTAAAGGAATAATATCTTTTAGTGAATAGTACTTTATTCCTACTTTTGACCAACGAGTCATTTTTGATAAAATTTCACTCTAAAAAACCACAGCCTATGCTAATACAATAGTCTGTTGATTAGAGTGATACATATAAAAGTAACAGATTCGGCAGTTGCGATCCTGCTTAAGAAAAACATAAGAGAACCTTACAGCCCCCTACGCAATCCAATCCCGGATGAGGGGCCGACCCTTCATGCAGATTTATTATTGTGTTTCTTGGACTGCTTAGCTTTGTTCCAGGACTGTCCGGGCTTTCAGGCACTCTTGGGCTGATCCGCCTTGGAGATGAACTGAATCCTCTGACCCTTGTATGAGCAAAAGGGATGAAAATTAACAGATTGGCAACCATTGGATCTAGCTTTTTTATCCTGAGGGAGGAAGGCTCCCTTCTCTCCAGTCACCGTGGAAATTATGGAATCCAGGCCTGGACCAAACAACGTCTTATCTTTGAAGGCTAAGGAGAGAAGTCTGGATTTAGATACCATGTCAGCTGACCAAGACTTTAACCAAAGAGCTCTTCGCGAAAGGACCACAAACCCAGAAGACAGAATGCAGACGAATGATTTGCATGTTAGCGTCACAGATAAAGGAATTAGCTATCTTCAGAGCATTAATTTGATCCTGAATATCCTCCATCAGAGTTTCAACTTGTATCAACTCCTATAAGAGAGAGCACCAATAATGGATGTACCCAGAAAAGTCTCAGGAGCTTTTCTAATGTCATAAACCCTGTCTAGTTCAGGAATGTTTGGTTTCTCAGACAATTTGGGTTCAGGAACGTCCAAAGTCGATAAGAACTCCATAAGCAAAAAGCAGAGATGTTCAAGTTTGAAATGGAAACTTCCTCAGGTTACACTGATTTTTCCTCAGTGGAGTCTAAATTAGAAAGCTCACCCTCAGACGCTATTGAGGTATGTTCATCCTGGAGTGCTGGGATAGACTCGGCAATGCAGACCACATAGAACTGACTCCTGTATCAGGAGTGATGTGTTTAATCTTTCTCTTGCATTTGCCCAAAAAAGGCAAGGCATTCAACCCAGAAGAAAAAGTTGACTGTAGCTGTGCTGCGAAATCCGTTGGTAAAAAAATACCTCCAGGTGGACGTTGAGTAGAACCACAGGGCACTGCTTGTGTTTTATAAGGGGCCGGGGACTGAGGAAACAGCTGATGAATCACCTGAACCACAGAGTCCTGAGAGGTGGAGGGCTATGAGGGGGAAAATATTTTGGTCAAGGGGGGAATAGACCCAGTCCCCTTCTTGGACTGTAATACTAAGCTTACGCATGTAGCGCAAAACTGAGTAGGGGAAGAAGAGGAAACTGAAAAAGAAGAGGATTAGTAACCTCCATTGAATCATAATTATCCTCCATAGCTCTTAGCATGAAAAAAGAAATGTTTTCCTTATTCAAAAAACAGCACCTCTACCTGACCCTCACTAAGGCAAGGCACTTACCACCTCCCAGATCACCTTATGAGCTCAAGACAATGCCGTGTGTGGTAAGAGGCTTTAATCGCGTCAGAGATACAGGCGAGAGGAGCGGAAGTAAGCCGCAGTCGGAAAACTTCAGATGAGACCTAGATCGCCCCGATTCACATGGCGCCGTGACTAAGGCACGCCCACTGCTCTGCACATAAGCACGTGAAGCGGCAAAATGTTGCGATCACATATAGCAGACGAAGGCAAAGAATCACTGGGGGAGTGATGGAAGTGGGAGGGATACTTATAGCTTTGGCTGGGGTGTCTTTGCCTCCTCCAGGTGGCCAGGTGTTGAATTCCCAATAGTAATGAATGAATTTGTGGACTCTCCCTGCCATTGGAAAGAAAAACCTAACACTGATCGCATATTCTCAAGTGTGTTAACCCGACATTAAAATATGAATATTTCACATTCCAATGTTCTTCACACAGCAGAATATGTTCTATTTATTCACAAATACATATTTCTACATAAATCTGATGGTATTTTTGTACAATATATATCTATACACACACCCACCCATATATGTATATATATATATATATATATATATATATATATATATATATATATATATATATATATATATATATACACGATTATACATATATAAATATATATATTGGAATATCTATTTTTAAATACTTAATCCATATTCTGCTATCTGCAGAACATTGGAATGTGAAATATTTGCAGTAAATACACAGTATAACACCTTATTAAATATGAATATTGAATAAATATGCTTTTACATGTTTTCATCTACTTGACTGCAAATGGCTTCAATGCATATATATATATATATATATATATATATATACACATATGCATTTATGTGTTTATATTTGTATATATGTCTGGAAATACTGGTATACACATATAAATACATATGTTTTTAATGACTGTGTATACACACTAATGCTTTTTATTGTAAATAGTTGCACATTTGGTGTGGTTATATAATGATGACATATTAATGAAATGTTAATACATTTTGATATATTTAAAAAAAAGTGCTGAACCCCCTTTCTTTTTTTCAGGTAGACCGATGGTTTAAACCTGATTATATTCTATATTAACTATTTTATTATAACAAGAGGCTACTAAGCAGTCACACTGTATGGTAGGTAACTTATAACTGTAGGCTACTGAGCAGTCACACTGTAAGGTAGGTAACTTATAACTGTAGGCTACTGAGCAGTCACACTGTAAGGTAGGTAACTTATAACTGTAGGCTACTGAGCAGTCACACTGTAAGGTAGGTAACTTATAACTGTAGGTTACTGAGCAGTCACACTGTAAGGTAGGTAACGTATAACTGTAGGCTACTGAGCAGTCACACTGTAAGGTAGGTAACGTATAACTGTAGGCTACTGAGCAGTCACACTGTAAGGTAGGTAACATATAACTGTAGGTTACTGAGCAGTCACACTGTAAGGTAGGTAACTTATAACTGTAGGCTACTGAGCAGTAACACTGTAAGGTAGGTAACTTATAACTGTAGGCTACTGAGCAGTCACACTGTAAGGTAGGTAACTTATAACTGTAGGTTACTGAGCAGTCACACTGTAAGGTAGGTAACTTATAACTGTAGGTGACTGAGCAGTCACACTGTAAGGTAGGTAACTTATAACTGTAGGTTACTGAGCAGTCACACTGTAAGGTAGGTAACGTATAACTGTAGGTTACTGAGCAGTCACACTGTAAGGTAGGTAACTTAAAACTGTAGGTGACTGAGCAGTCACACTGTAAGGTAGGTAACATATAACTGTAGGCTACTGAGCAGTCACACTGTAAGGTAGGTAACGTATAACTGTAGGCTACTGAGCAGTCACACTGTAAGGTAGGTAACATATAACTGTAGGTTACTGAGCAGTCACACTGTAAGGTAGGTAACTTATAACTGTAGGCTACTGAGCAGTCACACTGTAAGGTAGGTAACTTATAACTGTAGGCTACTGAGCAGTCACACTGTAAGGTAGGTAACTTATAACTGTAGGTTACTGAGCAGTCACACTGTAAGGTAGGTAACTTATAACTGTAGGTTACTGAGCAGTCACACTGTAAGGTAGGTAACTTATAACTGTAGGTTACTGAGCAGTCACACTGTAAGGTAGGTAACGTATAACTGTAGGTTACTGAGCAGTCACACTGTAAGGTAGGTAACTTATAACTGTAGGCTACTGAGCAGTCACACTGTAAGGTAGGTAACATATAACTGTAGGTTACTGAGCAGTCACACTGTAAGGTAGGTAACGTATAACTGTAGGCTACTGAGCAGTCACACTGTAAGGTAGGTAACGTATAACTGTAGGCTACTGAGCAGTCACACTGTAAGGTAGGTAACTTATAACTGTAGGCTACTGAGCAGTCACACTGTAGGTAACTTATAACTGTAGGTTACTGAGCAGTCACACTGTAAGGTAGGTAACTTATAACTGTAGGTGACTGAGCAGTCACACTGTAAGGTAAGTAACGTATAACTGTAGGTTACTGAGCAGTCACACTGTAAGGTAGGTAACTTATAACTGTAGGTAACTGAGCAGTCACACTGTAAGGTAGGTAACTTATAACTGTAGGCTACTGAGCAGTCACACTGTAAGGTAGGTAACGTATAACTGTAGGCTACTGAGCAGTCACACTGTAAGGTAGGTAACATATAACTGTAGGCTACTGAGCAGTCACACTGTAAGGTAGGTAACATATAACTGTAGGTTACTGAGCAGTCACACTGTAAGGTAGGTAACGTATAACTGTAGGCTACTGAGCAGTCACACTGTAAGGTAGGTAACATATAACTGTAGGCTACTGAGCAGTCACACTGTAAGGTAGGTAACGTATAACTGTAGGCTACTGAGCAGTCACACTGTAAGGTAGGTAACATATAACTGTAGGCTACTGAGCAGTCACACTGTAAGGTAGGTAACATATAACTGTAGGTTACTGAGCAGTCACACTGTAAGGTAGGTAACGTATAACTGTAGGTTACTGAGCAGTCACACTGTAGGTAACTTATAACTGTAGGTTACTGAGCAGTCACACTGTAAGGTAGGTAACGTATAACTGTAGGTTACTGAGCAGTCACATTGTAAGGTAGGTAACGTATAACTGTAGGTTACTGAGCAGTCACACTGTAGGTAACTTATAACTGTAGGCTACTGAGCAGTCACACTGTAGGTAACTTATAACTGTAGGTGACTGAGCAGTCACACTGTAAGGTAGGTAACTTATAACTGTAGGCTACTGAGCAGTCACACTGTAAGGTAGGTAACTTATAACTGTAGGTTACTGAGCAGTCACACTGTAAGGTAGGTAACTTATAACTGTAGGTGACTGAGCAGTCATACTGTAAGGTAGGTAACTTATAACTGTAGGCTACTGAGCAGTCACACTGTAAGGTAGGTAACTTATAACTGTAGGCTACTGAGCAGTCACACTGTAAGGTAGGTAACTTATAACTGTAGGTTACTGAGCAGTCACACTGTAAGGTAGGTAACTTATAACTGTAGGTTACTGAGCAGTCACACTGTAAGGTAGGTAACTTATAACTGTAGGTTACTGAGCAGTCACACTGTAAGGTAGGTAACGTATAACTGTAGGCTACTGAGCAGTCACACTGTAAGGTAGGTAACGTATAACTGTAGGCTACTGAGCAGTCACACTGTAAGGTAGGTAACTTATAACTGTAGGTTACTGAGCAGTCACACTGTAAGGTAGGTAACGTATAACTGTAGGCTACTGAGCAGTCACACTGTAAGGTAGGTAACGTATAACTGTAGGCTACTGAGCAGTCACACTGTAAGGTAGGTAACTTATAACTGTAGGTTACTGAGCAGTCACACTGTAAGGTAGGTAACTTATAACTGTAGGTTACTGAGCAGTCACACTGTAAGGTAGGTAACGTATAACTGTAGGCTACTGAGCAGTCACACTGTAAGGTAGGTAACTTATAACTGTAGGCTACTGAGCAGTCACACTGTAAGGTAGGTAACTTATAACTGTAGGCTACTGAGCAGTCACACTGTAAGGTAGGTAACTTATAACTGTAGGCTACTGAGCAGTCACACTGTAAGGTAGGTAACTTATAACTGTAGGTTACTGAGCAGTCACACTGTAAGGTAGGTAACGTATAACTGTAGGTTACTGAGCAGTCACACTGTAAGGTAGGTAACTTATAACTGTAGGTTACTGAGCAGTCACACTGTAAGGTAGGTAACGTATAACTGTAGGCTACTGAGCAGTCACACTGTAAGGTAGGTAACTTATAACTGTAGGCTACTGAGCAGTCACACTGTAAGGTAGGTAACATATAACTGTAGGCTACTGAGCAGTCACACTGTAAGGTAGGTAACATATAACTGTAGGCTACTGAGCAGTAACACTGTAAGGTAGGTAACTTATAACTGTAGGCTACTGAGCAGTCACACTGTAAGGTAGGTAACTTATAACTGTAGGCTACTGAGCAGTCACACTGTAAGGTAGGTAACTTATAACTGTAGGCTACTGAGCAGTCACACTGTAAGGTAGGTAACTTATAACTGTAGGCTACTGAGCAGTCATACTGTAAGGTAGGTAACGTATAACTGTAGGCTACTGAGCAGTCACACTGTAAGGTAGGTAACATATAACTGTAGGCTACTGAGCAGTAACACTGTAAGGTAGGTAACTTATAACTGTAGGCTACTGAGCAGTCACACTGTAAGGTGGGTAACTTATAACTGTAGGTTACTGAGCAGTCACACTGTAAGGTAGGTAACTTATAACTGTAGGCTACTGAGCAGTCACACTGTAAGGTGGGTAACTTATAACTGTAGGTTACTGAGCAGTCACACTGTAAGGTAGGTAACTTATAACTGTAGGCTACTGAGCAGTAACACTGTAAGGTAGGTAACTTATAACTGTAGGCTACTGAGCAGTAACATTGTAAGGTAGGTAACTTATAACTGTAGGCTACTGAGCAGTCACACTGTAAGGTAGGTAACGTATAATTGTAGGCTACTGAGCAGTCACACTGTAAGGTAGGTAACATATAACTGTAGGCTACTGAGCAGTCACACTGTAAGGTAGGTAACTTATAACTGTAGGTTACTGAGCAGTCACACTGTAAGGTAGGTAACATATAACTGTAGGTTACTGAGCAGTCACACTGTAAGGTAGGTAACTTATAACTGTAGGCTACTGAGCAGTCACACTGTAAGGTAGGTAACGTATAACTGTAGGCTACTGAGCAGTCACACTGTAAGGTAGGTAACGTATAACTGTAGGCTACTGAGCAGTCACACTGTAAGGTAGGTAACATATAACTGTAGGTTACTGAGCAGTTACACTGTAAGGTAGGTAACTTATAACTGTAGGCTTACTGAGCAGTCACACTGTAAGGTAGGTAACTTATAACTGTAGGTTACTGAGCAGTCACACTGTAAGGTAGGTAACTTATAAACTGTAGGCTACTGAGCAGTCACACTGTAAGGTAGGTAACTTATAACTGTAGGCTACTGAGCAGTCACACTGTAAGGTAGGTAACTTATAACTGTAGGTTACTGAGCAGTCACACTGTAAGGTAGGTAACGTATAACTGTAGGCTACTGAGCAGTCACACTGTAAGGTAGGTAACTTATAACTGTAGGTCTACTGAGCAGTCACACTGTAAGGTAGGTAACTTATAACTGTAGGCTACTGAGCAGTCACACTGTAAGGTAGGTAACTTATAACTGTAGGCTACTGAGCAGTCACACTGTAAGGTAGGTAACTTATAACTGTAGGCTACTGAGCAGTCACACTGTAAGGTAGGTAACTTATAACTGTAGGCTTACTGAGCAGTCACACTGTAAGGTAGGTAACTTATAACTGTAGGCTACTGAGCAGTCACACTGTAAGGTAGGTAACTTATAACTGTAGGCTACTGAGCAGTAACACTGTAAGGTAGGTAACTTATAACTGTAGGCTACTGAGCAGTCACACTGTAAGGTAGGTAACTTATAACTGTAGGTTACTGAGCAGTCACACTGTAAGGTAGGTAACTTATAACTGTAGGCTACTGAGCAGTCACACTGTAAGGTAGGTAACTTATAACTGTAGGTTACTGAGCAGTCACACTGTAAGGTAGGTAACTTATAACTGTAGGCTACTGAGCAGTCACACTGTAAGGTAGGTAACTTATAACTGTAGGCTACTGAGCAGTAACACTGTAAGGTAGGTAACTTATAACTGTAGGCTACTGAGCAGTCACACTGTAAGGTAGGTAACGTATAACTGTAGGCTACTGAGCAGTCACACTGTAAGGTAGGTAACATATAACTGTAGGCTACTGAGCAGTCACACTGTAAGGTAGGTAACTTATAACTGTAGGTTACTGAGCAGTCACACTGTAAGGTAGGTAACATATAACTGTAGGTTACTGAGCAGTCACACTGTAAGGTAGGTAACTTATAACTGTAGGCTACTGAGCAGTCACACTGTAAGGTAGGTAACGTATAACTGTAGGCTACTGAGCAGTCACACTGTAAGGTAGGTAACTTATAACTGTAGGCTACTGAGCAGTCACACTGTAAGGTAGGTAACATATAACTGTAGGTTACTGAGCAGTTACACTGTAAGGTAGGTAACATATAACTGTAGGTTACTGAGCAGTCACACTGTAAGGTAGGTAACTTATAACTGTAGGTTACTAAGCAGTCACACTGTAAGGTAGGTAACTTATAACTGTAGGCTACTGAGCAGTCACACTGTAAGGTAGGTAACTTATAACTGTAGGCTACTGAGCAGTCACACTGTAAGGTAGGTAACTTATAACTGTAGGCTACTGAGCAGTCACACTGTAAGGTAGGTAACGTATAACTGTAGGCTACTGAGCAGTCACACTGTAAGGTAGGTAACATATAACTGTAGGTTACTGAGCAGTTACACTGTAAGGTAGGTAACATATAACTGTAGGTTACTGAGCAGTCACACTGTAAGGTAGGTAACTTATAACTGTAGGCTACTGAGCAGTCACACTGTACGGTAGGTAACATATAACTGTAGGTTACTGAGCAGTCACACTGTAAGGTAGGTAACTTATAACTGTAGGTTACTGAGCAGTCACACTGTAAGGTAGGTAACGTATAACTGTAGGTTACTGAGCAGTCACACTGTAAGGTAGGTAACATATAACTGTAGGTTACTGAGCAGTCACACTGTAAGGTAGGTAACTTATAACTGTAGGCTACTGAGCAGTCACACTGTAAGGTAGGTAACGTATAACTGTAGGCTACTGAGCAGTCACACTGTACGGTAGGTAACATATAACTGTAGGCTACTGAGCAGTCACACTGTAAGGTAGGTAACTTATAACTGTAGGTTACTGAGCAGTCACACTGTATGGTAGGTAACTTATAACTGTAGGTTACTGAGCAGTCACACTGTAAGGTGGGTAACTTATAACTGTAGGCTACTGAGCAGTCACACTGTAAGGTAGGTAACGTATAACTGTAGGCTACTGAGCAGTCACACTGTAAGGTAGGTAACGTATAACTGTAGGTTACTGAGCAGTCACACTGTAAGGTAGGTAACTTATAACTGTAGGTTACTGAGCAGTCACACTGTAAGGTAGGTAACGTATAACTGTAGGTTACTGAGCAGTCACACTGTAAGGTAGGTAACTTATAACTGTAGGCTACTGAGCAGTCACACTGTAAGGTAGGTAACTTATAACTGTAGGCTACTGAGCAGTCACACTGTAAGGTAGGTAACATATAACTGTAGGCTACTGAGCAGTCACACTGTAAGGTAGGTAACTTATAACTGTAGGCTACTGAGCAGTCACACTGTAAGGTAGGTAACATAACTGTAGGTTACTGAGCAGTCACACTGTAAGGTAGGTAACTTATAACTGTAGGTTACTGAGCAGTCACACTGTAAGGTAGGTAACTTATAACTGTAGGCTACTGAGCAGTCACACTGTAAGGTAGGTAACGTATAACTGTAGGTTACTGAGCAGTCACACTGTAAGGTAGGTAACATATAACTGTAGGTTACTGAGCAGTCACACTGTAAGGTAGGTAACTTATAACTGTAGGTTACTGAGCAGTCACACTGTAAGGTAGGTAACTTATAACTGTAGGTTACTGAGCAGTCACACTGTAAGGTAGGTAACTTATAACTGTAGGTTACTGAGCAGTTACACTGTAAGGTAGGTAACATATAACTGTAGGCTACTGAGCAGTCACACTGTACGGTAGGTAACTTATAACTGTAGGCTACTGAGCAGTCACACTGTAAGGTAGGTAACATATAACTGTAGGCTACTGAGCAGTCACACTGTAAGGTGGGTAACTTATAACTGTAGGCTACTGAGCAGTCACACTGTACGGTAGGTAACTTATAACTGTAGGTTACTGAGCAGTCACACTGTAAGGTAGGTAACTTATAACTGTAGGCTACTGAGCAGTCACACTGTAAGGTAGGTAACTTATAACTGTAGGCTACTGAGCAGTCACACTGTAAGGTAGGTAACTTATAACTGTAGGCTACTGAGCAGTCACACTGTATGGTAGGTAACTTATAACTGTAGGTTACTGAGCAGTTACACTGTAAGGTAGGTAACGTATAACTGTAGGCTACTGAGCAGTCACACTGTAAGGTAGGTAACTTATAACTGTAGGTTACTGAGCAGTCACACTGTAAGGTAGGTAACTTATAACTGTAGGCTACTGAGCAGTCACACTGTAAGGTAGGTAGGCTACTGAGCAGTCACACTGTAAGGTAGGTAACGTATAACTGTAGGTTACTGAGCAGTAACACTGTAAGGTAGGTAACTTATAACTGTAGGTTACTGAGCAGTCACACTGTAAGGTAGGTAACGTATAACTGTAGGTTACTGAGCAGTCACACTGTAAGGTAGGTAACTTATAACTGTAGGTTACTGAGCAGTCACACTGTAAGGTAGGTAACGTATAACTGTAGGTTACTGAGCAGTCACACTGTAAGGTAGGTAACATATAACTGTAGGTTACTGAGCAGTCACACTGTAAGGTAGGTAACTTAGAACTGTAGGCTACTGAGCAGTCACACTGTAAGGTAGGTAACTTATAACTGTAGGCTACTGAGCAGTCACACTGTAAGGTAGGTAACTTATAACTGTAGGTTACTGAGCAGTCACACTGTAAGGTAGGTAACTTATAACTGTAGGTTACTGAGCAGTCACACTGTAAGGTAGGTAACTTATAACTGTAGGCTACTGAGCAGTCACACTGTAAGGTAGGTAACGTATAACTGTAGGTTACTGAGCAGTCACACTGTAAGGTAGGTAACATATAACTGTAGGTTACTGAGCAGTCACACTGTAAGGTAGGTAACTTATAACTGTAGGTTACTGAGCAGTCACACTGTAAGGTAGGTAACTTATAACTGTAGGTTACTGAGCAGTCACACTGTAAGGTAGGTAACGTATAACTGTAGGCTACTGAGCAGTCACACTGTACGGTAGGTAACATATAACTGTAGGTTACTGAGCAGTCACACTGTAAGGTAGGTAACATATAACTGTAGGTTACTGAGCAGTCACACTGTAAGGTAGGTAACATATAACTGTAGGTTACTGAGCAGTCACACTGTAAGGTAGGTAACTTATAACTGTAGGTTACTGAGCAGTCACACTGTAAGGTAGGTAACTTATAACTGTAGGTTACTGAGCAGTCACACTGTAAGGTAGGTAACGTATAACTGTAGGCTACTGAGCAGTCACACTGTACGGTAGGTAACATATAACTGTAGGTTACTGAGCAGTCACACTGTAAGGTAGGTAACATATAACTGTAGGTTACTGAGCAGTCACACTGTAAGGTAGGTAACGTATAACTGTAGGTGACTGAGCAGTCACACTGTAAGATAGGTAACTTATAACTGTAGGTTACTGAGCAGTCACACTGTAAGGTAGGTAACATATAACTGTAGGTTACTGAGCAGTCACACTGTAAGGTGGGTAACTTATAACTGTAGGCTACTGAGCAGTCACACTGTAAGGTAGGTAACGTATAACTGTAGGTTACTGAGCAGTCACACTGTAAGGTAGGTAACGTATAACTGTAGGTTACTGAGCAGTCACACTGTATGGTAGGTAACTTATAACTGTAGGCTACTGAGCAGTAACACTGTAAGGTAGGTAACTTATAACTGTAGGTTACTGAGCAGTCACACTGTAAGGTAGGTAACTTATAACTGTAGGTTACTGAGCAGTCACACTGTAAGGTAGGTAACTTATAACTGTAGGTTACTGAGCAGTCACACTGTAAGGTAGGTAACTTATAACTGTAGGCTACTGAGCAGTCACACTGTAAGGTAGGTAACTTATAACTGTAGGCTACTGAGCAGTCACACTGTAAGGTAGGTAACTTATAACTGTAGGCTACTGAGCAGTCACACTGTAAGGTAGGTAACTTATAACTGTAGGTTACTGAGCAGTTACACTGTAAGGTAGGTAACGTATAACTGTAGGCTACTGAGCAGTCACACTGTAAGGTAGGTAACGTATAACTGTAGGCTACTGAGCAGTCACACTGTAAGGTAGGTAACTTATAACTGTAGGTTACTGAGCAGTCACACTGTAAGGTAGGTAACGTATAACTGTAGGCTACTGAGCAGTCACACTGTAAGGTAGGTAACTTATAACTGTAGGTTACTGAGCAGTCACACTGTAAGGTAGGTAACTTATAACTGTAGGCTACTGAGCAGTCACACTGTAAGGTAGGTAACTTATAACTGTAGGCTACTGAGCAGTCACACTGTAAGGTAGGTAACTTATAACTGTAGGTTACTGAGCAGTCACACTGTAAGGTAGGTAACTTATAACTGTAGGTTACTGAGCAGTCACACTGTAAGGTAGGTAACTTATAACTGTAGGTTACTGAGCAGTTACACTGTAAGGTAGGTAACTTATAACTGTAGGTTACTGAGCAGTCACACTGTAAGGTAGGTAACGTATAACTGTAGGTTACTGAGCAGTCACACTGTAAGGTAGGTAACGTATAACTGTAGGCTACTGAGCAGTCACACTGTAAGGTAGGTAACGTATAACTGTAGGCTACTGAGCAGTCACACTGTAAGGTAGGTAACATATAACTGTAGGCTACTGAGCAGTCACACTGTACGGTAGGTAACATATAACTGTAGGTTACTGAGCAGTCACACTGTAAGGTAGGTAACGTATAACTGTAGGCTACTGAGCAGTCACACTGTAAGGTAGGTAACGTATAACTGTAGGTTACTGAGCAGTTACACTGTAAGGTAGGTAACTTATAACTGTAGGTTACTGAGCAGTCACACTGTAAGGTAGGTAACATATAACTGTAGGCTACTGAGCAGTCACACTGTAAGGTAGGTAACTTATAACTGTAGGTTACTGAGCAGTCACACTGTAAGGTAGGTAACGTATAACTGTAGGCTACTGAGCAGTCACACTGTAAGGTAGGTAACTTATAACTGTAGGCTACTGAGCAGTCACACTGTAAGGTAGGTAACTTATAACTGTAGGCTACTGAGCAGTCACACTGTAAGGTAGGTAACGTATAACTGTAGGCTACTGAGCAGTCACACTGTAAGGTAGGTAACGTATAACTGTAGGCTACTGAGCAGTCACACTGTAAGGTAGGTAACTTATAACTGTAGGTTACTGAGCAGTCACACTGTAAGGTAGGTAACTTATAACTGTAGGCTACTGAGCAGTCACACTGTAAGGTAGGTAACTTATAACTGTAGGCTACTGAGCAGTCACACTGTAAGGTAGGTAACATATAACTGTAGGTTACTGAGCAGTCACACTGTAAGGTAGGTAACTTATAACTGTAGGTTACTGAGCAGTCACACTGTAAGGTAGGTAACTTATAACTGTAGGTTACTGAGCAGTCACACTGTAAGGTAGGTAACTTATAACTGTAGGCTACTGAGCAGTCACACTGTAAGGTAGGTAACTTATAACTGTAGGCTACTGAGCAGTCACACTGTAAGGTAGGTAACTTATAACTGTAGGTTACTGAGCAGTCACACTGTAAGGTAGGTAACATATAACTGTAGGCTACTGAGCAGTCACACTGTAAGGTAGGTAACATATAACTGTAGGTTACTGAGCAGTTACACTGTAAGGTAGGTAACTTATAACTGTAGGCTACTGAGCAGTCACACTGTAAGGTAGGTAACTTATAACTGTAGGTTACTGAGCAGTCACACTGTAAGGTAGGTAACTTATAACTGTAGGTTACTGAGCAGTCACACTGTAAGGTGGGTAACTTATAACTGTAGGCTACTGAGCAGTAACACTGTAAGGTAGGTAACTTATAACTGTAGGTTACTGAGCAGTCACACTGTAAGGTAGGTAACGTATAACTGTAGGCTACTGAGCAGTCACACTGTAAGGTAGGTAACGTATAACTGTAGGCTACTGAGCAGTAACACTGTAAGGTAGGTAACTTATAACTGTAGGTTACTGAGCAGTCACACTGTAAGGTAGGTAACGTATAACTGTAGGTTACTGAGCAGTCACACTGTAAGGTAGGTAACGTATAACTGTAGGTTACTGAGCAGTCACACTGTAAGGTAGGTAACGTATAACTGTAGGTTACTGAGCAGTCACACTGTAAGGTAGGTAACGTATAACTGTAGGTTACTGAGCAGTCACACTGTAAGGTGGGTAACTTATAACTGTAGGTTACTGAGCAGTTACACTGTAAGGTAGGTAACGTATAACTGTAGGCTACTGAGCAGTCACACTGTAAGGTAGGTAACATATAACTGTAGGTTACTGAGCAGTCACACTGTAAGGTAGGTAACGTATAACTGTAGGCTACTGAGCAGTCACACTGTAAGGTAGGTAACTTATAACTGTAGGTTACTGAGCAGTCACACTGTAAGGTAGGTAACTTATAACTGTAGGTTACTGAGCAGTCACACTGTAAGGTAGGTAACTTATAACTGTAGGCTACTGAGCAGTCACACTGTAAGGTAGGTAACTTATAACTGTAGGCTACTGAGCAGTCACACTGTAAGGTAGGTAACGTATAACTGTAGGCTACTGAGCAGTCACACTGTAAGGTAGGTAACTTATAACTGTAGGTTACTGAGCAGTCACACTGTAAGGTAGGTAACATATAACTGTAGGTTACTGAGCAGTCACACTGTAAGGTAGGTAACTTATAACTGTAGGTTACTGAGCAGTCACACTGTAAGGTAGGTAACTTATAACTGTAGGTTACTGAGCAGTCACACTGTAAGGTAGGTAACTTATAACTGTAGGTTACTGAGCAGTCACACTGTAAGGTAGGTAACTTATAACTGTAGGTTACTGAGCAGTCACACTGTAAGGTAGGTAACTTATAACTGTAGGCTACTGAGCAGTCACACTGTAAGGTAGGTAACTTATAACTGTAGGTTACTGAGCAGTTACACTGTAAGGTAGGTAACATATAACTGTAGGTTACCGAGCAGTTACACTGTAAGGTAGGTAACATATAACTGTAGGTTACTGAGCAGTTACACTGTAAGGTAGGTAACTAATAACTGTAGGTTACTGAGCAGTCACACTGTAAGGTAGGTAACATATAACTGTAGGCTACTGAGCAGTCACACTGTAAGGTAGGTAACTTATAACTGTAGGTTACTGAGCAGTTACACTGTAAGGTAGGTAACGTATAACTGTAGGCTACTGAGCAGTCACACTGTAAGGTAGGTAACTTATAACTGTAGGCTACTGAGCAGTCACACTGTAAGGTGGGTAACTTATAACTGTAGGCTACTGAGCAGTCACACTGTAAGGTAGGTAACTTATAACTGTAGGCTACTGAGCAGTCACACTGTAAGGTAGGTAACGTATAACTGTAGGTTACTGAGCAGTCACACTGTACGGTAGGTAACTTATAACTGTAGGCTACTGAGCAGTCACACTGTAAGGTAGGTAACTTATAACTGTAGGCTACTGAGCAGTCACACTGTAAGGTAGGTAACATATAACTGTAGGTTACTGAGCAGTCACACTGTAAGGTAGGTAACTTATAACTGTAGGTTACTGAGCAGTCACACTGTAAGGTAGGTAACTTATAACTGTAGGCTACTGAGCAGTCACACTGTAAGGTAGGTAACGTATAACTGTAGGCTACTGAGCAGTCACACTGTAAGGTAGGTAACTTATAACTGTAGGCTACTGAGCAGTCACACTGTAAGGTAGGTAACATATAACTGTAGGTTACTGAGCAGTCACACTGTAAGGTAGGTAACTTATAACTGTAGGTTACTGAGCAGTCACACTGTAAGGTAGGTAACGTATAACTGTAGGCTACTGAGCAGTCACACTGTAAGGTAGGTAACGTATAACTGTAGGTTACTGAGCAGTCACACTGTAAGGTAGGTAACGTATAACTGTAGGCTACTGAGCAGTCACACTGTAAGGTAGGTAACTTATAACTGTAGGTTACTGAGCAGTCACACTGTAAGGTAGGTAACGTATAACTGTAGGCTACTGAGCAGTCACACTGTAAGGTAGGTAACTTATAACTGTAGGTTACTGAGCAGTCACACTGTAAGGTAGGTAACTTATAACTGTAGGTTACTGAGCAGTCACACTGTAAGGTAGGTAACGTATAACTGTAGGCTACTGAGCAGTCACACTGTAAGGTAGGTAACATATAACTGTAGGCTACTGAGCAGTCACACTGTAAGGTAGGTAACTTATAACTGTAGGCTACTGAGCAGTCACACTGTAAGGTAGGTAACGTATAACTGTAGGTGACTGAGCAGTCACACTGTAAGGTAGGTAACTTATAACTGTAGGTGACTGAGCAGTCACACTGTAAGGTAGGTAACGTATAACTGTAGGTTACTGAGCAGTCACACTGTAGGTAACTTATAACTGTAGGTGACTGAGCAGTCACACTGTAAGATAGGTAACTTATAACTGTAGGTGACTGAGCAGTCACACTGTAAGGTAGGTAACGTATAACTGTAGGTTACTGAGCAGTCACACTGTAAGGTAGGTAACTTATAACTGTAGGTTACTGAGCAGTCACACTGTAAGGTAGGTAACTTATAACTGTAGGTTACTGAGCAGTCACACTGTAAGGTAGGTAACGTATAACTGTAGGCTACTGAGCAGTCACACTGTAAGGTAGGTAACTTATAACTGTAGGTTACTGAGCAGTCACACTGTAAGGTAGGTAACTTATAACTGTAGGCTACTGAGCAGTCACACTGTAAGGTAGGTAGGCTACTGAGCAGTCACACTGTAAGGTAGGTAACTTATAACTGTAGGCTACTGAGCAGTCACACTGTAAGGTAGGTAACTTATAACTGTAGGTTACTGAGCAGTCACACTGTAAGGTAGGTAACTTATAACTGTAGGTTACTGAGCAGTCACACTGTAAGGTAGGTAACTTATAACTGTAGGTTACTG
The DNA here is from genome assembly GCF_027579735.1 of Bombina bombina. Taxonomy (NCBI): domain Eukaryota; kingdom Metazoa; phylum Chordata; class Amphibia; order Anura; family Bombinatoridae; genus Bombina; species Bombina bombina. The sequence goes on from NC_069510.1 coordinate 157,832,940, forward strand.
AGCAGTCACACTGTAAGGTAGGTAACTTATAACTGTAGGTTACTGAGCAGTCACACTGTAAGGTAGGTAACTTATAACTGTAGGTTACTGAGCAGTCACACTGTAAGGTAGGTAACGTATAACTGTAGGCTACTGAGCAGTCACACTGTAAGGTAGGTAACTTATAACTGTAGGTTACTGAGCAGTCACACTGTAAGGTAGGTAACTTATAACT